>NC_060143.1:490200367-490503397 GCF_021461385.2 Schistocerca piceifrons | reverse complement strand
CTAAAACATTCATATTTCTTTACGTACTACGCGACTATGTAATAAAAAATGTGTTTCCTATTTAAAAAAATGCAGTTGATATGCGTTTGACCTATGGCAGCGCCATCTAGTGGGCCAACCATAGTGCCATCTGGCTCCCCCCTTCAAGCTAGACAAGTTTTCGTCTTTGTAGTTTTATCGTTTGACGCTTATTTCGTGAGATATTTGGCCCGGTCACGATCAATGGACCACCCTGTATAACGAAAAAGTCAGTATGCCACAGGTTTTTTTACGTTGTTGATGTAACTGCATTGATTACGTATAGACGTTACTTTTACGTGATAATCACTTTATTTGTTATTTTATAGACATCGGCGAATGTAAATGTCGTGTGACTAGGGCCTCCCGTCGGGTAGACCGTTCGCCAGGTGCAAGTCTTTCGATTTGACGCCACTTCGGCGACTTGCGCGTCGATGGGGGTGAAATGATGATGATTAGGACAACACAACACCCAGCTCCTGAGCGGAGAAAATCTCCGACGCAGCCGGGAATCGAACGCGGGCCCATAGGATTGACTGTCTGTCGCGCTGACCACTCAGCTACCGGGGACGGACAGACATCGGCTGATTCCATTAAAAAAAATTTTAACAGCATAACAGGAGCTAGCTGCTAATAAATCGTTTGAGCTCCTGTGAAACTGAATTTTAGCTACTAATAAAGTTTTTTGTCTACTGGTAGTTTACTGAAAATGTTAGTGAATAATGGACACCTTTCTGAACTAAAGTAAGTGCCTTTAAACAAGTGTCTCATCTGTTAATCATAAGCAAGATCTTCCACTATCTAATGCTGCATATTCTTCTCCGTGTCGCCACGTATTCTTGAATATGAACAAAAAAATTTCTCTGGTAGTGGACAACGAATACGGGGAAGGACAAAGAAAGAAAGAAAGTAAGGTGGAGTGTCCACAAGGCGGAGGGAGTGCTGAGTCGTCCCCTAAGGAAAAGGTCACAAGTTCGGAGGTTGCTCAGAACGGGTCGCGTTCTCCTTATTTCCTCTTCTCTACAGTCACAAATTTTTCAGGCGCCAAATGAAAAGCGCAGATACCTTTGCGACTGAATGCTAGAGAAACCGCAAAGCCTAAAGTGAAACGTAGGGTTAAAATGAGACACATCTTTCCAGCACTGCTTCAGCGGGTAACGGAAGACACTTGGATCTCTGTTATGGTCAAAGAAGATGTTGACAAACAAATCATCAATAATAGCGAAACTATAAAGTACAAAACCCGTAAAAAATGCATTCGTATCATATGAGTGTGAAGTACCAACACAAAGTAAAGAGATGAGATCAATAGAGAATAAGAGAACTGGGACGATAGGCCTGATGCCCAGCATCTGAGTAACTGAATATGTAGCATATTCGTTTTATAAATTGAAACGCCTTTTTCCTTGCTGTAATCTATATTTATGTTCCAGACGTGTTTCGCCTTTTACATTATGGAATCTTCAATGGATTTAATCTAGAATAAACAGTTTTTTGTTTTTATATGCAATACTTATATGTTAGAGAACAAGACACCTCATAATTTTGACATTAATAAATCTACCTACAGTTCTTCGTTGTTCCGTCCGAAATACGCGTCTCTTTTCACCTGGTAAATCACTGAAACATCGATACATTTTCACGTCGTGATCATTTTGTTTTGTAGTATTCTGAACTTTATTTGCCAACAAAATTAAAATTGTCACAAAGTTGACCGATGTTACGGTATTATCAGTGCCTTGCTTAGCATAAATAATTTGCAGTATATAATGATGATGGTTAAGCTATGAATCGGCATTTGTAATTGTAATTCATTTTATTTCCTTATGCTAATATACGTTAGTAGTAAAAAAAGACTAAGCCAGTAGAGCACTTGCCAACAAACACAAAGGTCACAGGTTCGAGCTACTGCCCGGAAGATAGTTTTAATCTGTCAGGAAGTTTGAAATGCTTTCTTTGCGTATTTACATTCATTAACATCAAGTGATATTCAGGAAAAGTGATTTCATGCAAATGATTTTTAAATGCCTCTATTTCTTGAGCGAGTGGTATTTACACTGGCATCATATATTTGCACAATTAATGGGCTTATCGAAGGTAGCTGATAAATAGCCACAACTGTAGATTACGAGGCTACCAGGTACCACAGAAACTTCTGGAGAAAAACTTTCTTTGCGAGCGTTTTTGTCCGTTAGCGTAGGCCAAGAAAGAGGGAATTACAAAAAAGCTACGGAATTTATTGCTAAACAGTTCGATTAATAAGGTAAACGGCCAAAGCTGCTGAATCAGCTCTATGGGTGCGCTCATCAAACTTCGAGAGATTCACTTAGGGTGAGACATTGACGAGATCCTTCACGAGGCACGCTTCAGTTCTATGAACACTGATGGTCAGTTTTAGATCAATTTGGTGATGATAATAACTATCAAATCCGCTTGTTGGGCTGAAAAAACAAATTTTAGATCGTAGACTGCTTTGGTTTCACGTATCCCGTGGCACTTCGGAGTCTACTGGAAGGTTGGGCAAGCCTTTGACTGAGCACAAAAGGAATGACGGCCCCAGTTCCGCCAGACCCACCAACATGCAAGAGCAGCAACACAATTTTTGAATGTAATTCAACATCAAATCGACGAGCATCAGGAGCATTTGCTAAGTGGTCGCCGTCTTATTAAACTGACAGCCCTCTTCATCTGCCACCATACTGTTGTAATCCCACACTTGCTGCTATGCTAACTGCGTCCTCTGCTATCGGCGCCACTACGTAGGTGAGTTATCGGGGCCTCAGTGACATGTTAGAGTTGCACGTCCTCAGTACTAATTTTATTGTCGATAGCACGTTGGAACTCATGGAGATGGAAAAGGGCCACCGTGGTACAACAACCGAGTTAGAAAACTGATACGGAAGCAAAGGGAACTTCACAGCAAACATAAACATAGCCAAAAACAAAAATTACACGAAGCGAAATGTAGTGTGAGGAGGGCTATGCGAGAGGCGTTCAATGAATTCGAAATTAAAGTTCTATGTACTGACTTGGCAGAAAATCCTAAGAAATTTTGGTCTTATGTCAAAGCGGTAGGTGGATCAAAACGAAATGTCCAGAGACTCTGTGACCAAAATGGTACTGAAACAGAGGATGATAGACTAAAGCCCGAGATACTAAATGTCTTTTTCCAAAGCTGTTTCACAGAGGAAGATTGCACTGTCGCACAGACGACAAAATGGTAGATATCGAAATAGATGACAGAGGGATAGAAAAACAATTAAAATCTCTTAAAAGAGGAAAGGCCGCTGGACCTGATGGGCTACCAGTTCGATTTTACACAGAGTACGCGAAGGAACTTGCCCCCCTTCTTGCAGCGGTGTACCGTAGGTCTCTAGAAGAGCGTAGCGTTCCAAAAGATTGGAAAAGGGCACAGGTCATCCCCGTTTTCAAGAAGGGAAATCGAGCAGATGTGCAGAACTACAGACTTATATATCTAACGTCGATCAGTTGTAGAATTTTGGAACACGTATTATGTTCGAGTATAATGACTCTTCTGGAGACTAGAAATCTACTCTGTAGGAATCAGCATGGATTTCGAAAAAGACGATAGTGTGAAACCCAGCTCGCGCTATTCGTCCACGAGACTCAGAGGGCCATAGACACGAGTTCCCAGGTAGATGCCGTGTTTCTTGACTTCCGCAAGGCGTTTGATACAGTTCCCCAAAGTCGTTTAATGAACAAAGTAAGAGCATATGGACTATCAGACCATTTGTGTGATTGGATTGAAGAGTTCCTAGATAACAGAACGGAGCATGTCATTCTCAATGGAGAGAAGTCTTCCGAAGTAAGAGTGATTTCACGTGTGCCGCAGAGGAGTGTCGTAGGACCGTTGCTATTCACAATATATATAAAATGACTTTGAAGATAACATTGGAAGTTCACTGAGGCTTTTTGCAGATGATGCTGTAGTATATCGAGAGTTTGTAACAATGTAAAATTGAACTGGAATGCAGGAGGATCTGCAACGAATTGACGCATGGTGCGGGGAATAGCAATTGCATCTCAATGTAGGCAAGTGTAATGTTCTGCGAATACATAGAAAGAAAGATCTTTCATCATTTAGCTACAATATAGCAGATCAGCAATTGGAAGCAGTTAATTCCATAAATTATCTGGGAGTAGGCATTAGGAGTGATTTAAAATGGAATGACCATATAAAATTAATCGTCGGTAAGGCAGATGCCAGACTGAGATTCATTGAAAGAATCCTAAGGAAATGCAGTCCGAAAACAACGGAAGTAGGTTACAGTATACTTGTTCGCCCACTGCTTGAATACTGCTCACCATTGTGGGATCCGTATCAGTTGGGGTTGATCAAGGAGATAGAGAAGATGCAACGGAGAGCAGCGCGCTTCGTTACAGGATCATTTAGTAATCGCGAAAGCGTTACGGAGATGACAGATAAACTCCAGTGGAAGACTCTGCAAGAGAGACGCTCAGTAGCTTGGTACGGGCTTTTGTTGAAGTTTCGAGAACATACCTTCACCGAGGAGTCAAGCAGTATATTGCTCCCTCCTACGTATATCTCGCGAAGAGACCATGAGGATAAAATCAGAGAGATTAGAGCCCACACAGAGGCATACCGACAATCTTTCTTTCCACGAACAATACGAGACTGGAACAGAAGGGAGAACCGGTAGAGGTACTCAAGGTACCCTCCGCCACACACCGTCAGGTGGCTTGCGGAGTATGGACGACGATGTGGATGAATGATTCCTTCCATGATTTCGTACGATTTTACGCAACCACATTCCACTTAAGTCGATAGTCCCTGTCCGTCAGAAGCTGACGTCTGTCTCATCTTGTTTTACATGTGGTTGCTCGTTCATATTTCCACTTCACCATCACATCACCAACAGTCGACTAGGGATTTGTTACTCAGTGGACGTCCCATGGCTAGTCCACCTTCCAAGTCCTGAGCTCTCCCGACTGACTCATGCTCCTGTTACTGCTTCTGTACTGACAACACAATACTCCCCGCCTGGTTTTGTGCTGGCGGACACGCTTTTCATGACATCTTGTGGTCAGTTCCGCACTACAAAAGGGTCTTCGGGCACTTTCGATCATATAGTGTAAGAGTATTTAAAGGTAGAATGTACGAATGTGAAACCTACCCGCCTCTTCAGTATCTCTATTGTTACGCAACCTTCCCTTCTAAAATAACCTATGAAACCTTCCCTTAGGATTTCTGTCTCTTGCTTAATAATAACAAACGAAATCTTCCCTTTGAAATCAATTCTTTTTCTCAATAATTGTTGTTGTTGTTGTGGTCTTCAGTCCTGAGACTGGTTTGATGCAGCTCTCCATGCTACTCTATCCTGTGCGAGCTTCTTCATCTCCCAGTACCTACAGCAGCCTACATACTACTGAATCTGCTTAGTGTATTCATCTCTTGGTCTCCCTCTACGATTTTTACCCTCCAGGCTGCCCTCCAGTATTAAACTGGTGATCCCTTGATGCCTCGGAACATGCCCTACCAACCGATCCCTTCTTCTAGTCAAGTTGTGCCACAAATTCCTCTTCACCCCGTTTCTATTCAGTACCTCCTCATTAGTTATGTGATCTACCCATCTAATCTTCAGCATTCTTCTGTAGCACCGCATTTCGAAAGCTTCTATTCGCTTCTTGTCTAAACTATTTATCGTCCATATTTCACTTCCATACATGGCTACACTCCATACAAATACTTTCAGAAACGACTTCCTGAAACTTAAATCAATACTCGATGTTAACAAATTTCTCTTCTTCAGAAACGCTTTCCTTGCCATTGCCAGTCTACATTTTATATCCTTTTTACTTTGACCATCATCAGTTATTTTGCGTCTCAAATAGACAAACTCATTTACTACTTTAAGTGTGTCATTTCCTAATGTAATTCCCTCAGCATCACCCGACTTAATTCGACTACATTCCATTATCCTCGTTTTGCTTCTGTTGATGTGCATCTTATACAATCCTTTCAAGACACTGTCCATTCCGTTCAACTGCTCTTCCAAGTCCTTTGCTGTCTCTGACAGAATTACAATGTCATCGGCGAACCTCAAAGTTTTTATTTCTTCTCCGTGCATTTTAATACCTACTCCGAACTTTTCTTTTGTTTCCTTTACTGCTTGCTCAATATACAGATTGAGTAGCATCGGGGAGAGGCTACAATCCTGTCTCACGTGTTCCAACATTTCTACGGAATTCAAACTGATCTTCCCCGAGGTCGACTTCTACCACTTTTTCCATTCGTCTGTAAAGAATTCACGTTAGTATTTTGCAGCTGTGACTTATTAAACTGATACTTCCGTAATTTTTTATTATATTCTTCTTGAAGTCTGAGGGAATTTCGCCTGTCTAATACATCTTGCTCACCAGATGATATAGTTTTGTTAGTCCTGGCTCTCTCAAGGCTGTCAGTAGTTCTAATGGAATGTTGTCTACTCCCGGGGTCTTGTTTCGACTTAGGTCTTCCAGTGCTCTGTCAAACTCTTCTCAATAATAATAAGTGCAATCTTCGCATACAAATTTAAATGCTGCTTATTAAAAGTGATTTTCTGATTATTTCGACGAAACATAGAATGTGTCGTCGTCGTGGCCCTCAGTCGTTACCTGCAATAACCCAAAACTGTTCCCTACCTTTTTTACTGTCATTGGATCGCCATCTGACTGCTACATCGAACTGCGACATGAATATACTTTGTTTTACTGTACTCTATTAGATGCTGGTGGGCTGTCATAATAAGTGGCTGTATTTATTACCAAAGCTGACGTTGTTCTTTAATAGCAAAGCTGACGTTATTCTTTAATTAATTTGACTGAAGTTACGTAATTCATAGTTAAACTTTTTCTTGACAACAATAAAATTTTGCAAAGTTTTACGTTGATGGTTTTTGGGATGGATTATAATCAGTAATGCAATATTGCTGACAAAAATTAATTATATTCTGAAATCGATTCTTCAAATATTTACTGTTGGTAATGAAATGATTTTACAAACGTTCAAATGGGACTTACTTTTTACAATAATCTTACAACTAGCATTGCGGAAACATACCTTCAGAAGTCTTGAGTTTCTCAAAAAACATAATTCGATAATATTAGTTCCTCTTATGATAATAGTTACCTGATGTCTCTGTACATCCGTTTGTAATCTGGCCGGCCGGAGAGGCGGAGCGGTTCTAGGCGCTACAGTCTGGAACCGCGCGACCGCTGCGGACGCAGGTTCGAATCCTGCCTCGGGCATGGATGTGTGTGATGTCCTTGGGCTAGTTAGGTTTAAGTAGTTCTAAGTTCTAGGGGACTGATGACCTCAGAAGTTAAGTCCCATAGTGCCCAGAGCCATTTGAACTGTTTTTTTTTTTTTTTGTTTATAATCTCTTGTAAATCATAGCTGGTGGCTGGCAGGCACACCGCTCCTCTCAGCCTCTCGCTCCAGACCTCCTACCGACTCGCTTCACATCTCGCTTACTACTGACTTCCTACGAACGCTAAAGTGCGGTCTCTCCCGCCAACAATGCTTTATGGTGCAGACAATCCCTGCTACCACAATTATTTCCAAAATGACAAATATTAATCATTCCTACTTAATCCTATTAATAAAATATTAACGTCTTTCATAAATTGTGGTTTGACAATAGACAATAGAAATATATACGTCTTACGAATGTCAATACAGAAGTGTATTCTGCACTATGTTTAATTGTTTAAAACTTATTCAAGTACCTACCTGTACCACCCCTTCAATCAGAATTGTTGTATACGATTTTGTCTCTGATGTAAGCAGTTCTCAAAGGCAAGAACGTGGCTGCCAAACGCCTCCTTGCCCTTGGTCGATAAATGATTTTTCAGGTGCGAAATGGGATTATGTGCTACGTGGCAGTGCCTTTGTGACAGAGGGCATATATTAAAGGTGGATCAGAGCGACCACCAAGCAGAAAATGTTCTACGTAAGTATCAGTGACGTATCGATTTAGATGCTACTTTCAGCTCCTTGCCTTATTCTCCGTTTCGTAGCAGTCGGCAAAATGTTCTCACGCCATTTACGTTGTCAGTCATCCAGAGCAGAGAGTTCGTGACATTCTGAATTGTGAAAATTAAATGTTTCACTCTCTGTCACATTTAGCCGTCATCTTCTTTTGTACGCTTCTCAATTGAATAACGCCAACTTCACATCTCAAATGAAATTTATTTCACTTTATACCGTTAATAGTTCATTCTTGGCAGCTACCGTTTCCTACTTCAACACGTTTTTGATATACAAGTATTGATCAATTTTGCATTTCGCTCTCCGATATGAACTTGTAGCTTGTCTCGTAGCCGTTACGGTAGCTGTAATGAATCTGCAAAAATCTTAGTGGATGTCGGAAGACTTCTACTCAATAGCATACACAATTCAACAGTTTTATTTTCACCGATTAACACTTTTATTCGTCATGAGCAGACTTCGTTGAGTCGATGATCAGTTTACAGGATGTGTAAAGAATATTAGTGCACCCCTCAGGATAGTCCTTACAATACCAAACAGTTACACTGACGAAGTTGGATGTTTTATTGTGGCATAAACAATGTTCATATGTTGTTGTTGTTGTTGTTGTGGTCTTCAGTCCTGAGACTGGTTCAAATGGCTTTGAGCACTATGGGACTTAACTACTGAGGTCATCAGTCCCCTAGAACTTAGAACTACTTAAACCTAACTAACCTAAGGACATCACAAACATCCATGCCCGAGGCAGGATTCGAACCTGCGACCGTAGCGGTCGAGCGGTTCCAGACTGCAGCACCTAGAACCGCTCGGCCACCCCGACCGGCAGTCCTGAGACTGGTTTGATGCAGCTCTCCATGCTACTCTATCCTGTGCAAGCTGCTTCATCTCCCAGTACGTACTGCAGCCTAAATCCTTCTGAATCTGCTTAGTGTATTCATCTCTTGGTCTCCCTCTACGATTTTTACCCTCCACGCTGCCCTCCAATACTAACTTGACGATCCCTTGATGCCTCAGAATATGTCCTACCAACCGATCCCCAATTCTATTCAATACCTCCTCATTAGGTATGTTCATATATATACACGAAAATGTCACAGTTTATACTTATCATTGCAGTGTAGTATTTTATTGAAGAAGATCACACTGTGGTAATTCAGGTCTCGAGCTTTGCGGTTGTCGGTGCTCGTAATTTTGCGTACAGTAGATGTGTAATTCCGGCTCTTACTCATGTCGGCATAATAATAAACCATACTTCATAAATCACAAAAAAAATGTTCAAATGTGTGTGAAATCTTATGGGACTTAACAGCTAAGGTCGTCGGTCCATAAGCTTACACACTACTTATCCTAAATTATCCTAAGGACAAACACACACACACACGCCCGAGGGAGGACTCGAACCTCCGCCGGGACCAGCCGCACAGTCCATGACTGCAACGCCTTTTAGGCTTTGAAAATCGGTTGGGCTAAATTTTACTTTAGGTGAACTACAAGAACTAGTGTGATTTTAGCTTAGAGAAAAATTTTTGCTGGTCAGAAATTAAAAAAAATACATAGTCACTACTGTCCTTACGCAATGCGGATCCCTTACTTCATGTATAAGAGCCATACTGCAAATATTGATAAATTACATGAAATTATTAGCTAGTGAATTTATGAGTCATTGTTCTATGTTATTTTGTACAGAAAAATTAAGATAAAAAAGAATGTAGTCAGAATGCAGAATCTGACAGGGTTACGTCGAAATCTGCAATGAAAACCGGCAGTGGCTCTGAACTTCAATTTTAATTATTTCGGAAGATAATTAGTTTTAGGTAATTTACAGTGCTTTATAAGAAAATCAGAATGCTCAACTTTCTGTTGGTGTGGATCATTATGTGGAATTGTGTTCATTAGCCCCCAAAACTTTTCATTTATTGAACTTTTAATTAACCTGCTCTATAGTCAAACTAACGATATCTATGGGGTCAGTACAACGAAAATAAGATTTGAACAATAAATACCAGTACACTTAAGTGTAAATTAGAACTTGAAACTTTTATGTAAATTTTATATATCAATGGGATAAATGCATTGAAAATAATATAAAAACCAGCGAAAAAATTGGTTATTTGTGAGAGTAGAAAAAACAGATTGTGAAAATCCGTCTGCTACATCACAACCTCGAAGTAACGTTTTAGAGAGATGTTTGAATGATACAACTGTTGTGAAGATATGGTACTGAATTACTTATTGCTCATCGATTTGAGTTCGAAACTCGATGTGTTTTCATAAGAAGATTTGAAGAAGAAAAACCATACTCTTTGGCATCTCTGAAATTTTGTTGAAAACTGTGCTTTGGATCACATTCCTGTTACTCATTAAAGTAAACTAATAAACCAATTGGTCTCTCTAATGTAATGATATTTATGTAAAAGAAATGAACTTTAAGCTCATACCTGAGTAAACGACCGTTATATGATACTTGGGTCACTGACATATTCGATACTTGGCACAAAAGCCAATTTCGTGACCACCGAATCTAGTGTTACCATCATGTACACTTAGAGGATTAGTTCAGTGTCCTCCGTAGACAACTTACGGCACCTCACTTGCTTCTGTTACCAGTTACAGACTCGTTTGTAGTACTGTTACGCGCTACTGGAAGGTGCAGTCTAATACCATTGCATGTCACTAATTGATCCAATATTCACAGTGTGTTTCCGTGACTCTAAACAAGGAAAATGTCAATTTAAGTGGTTCACAAATTAAAAAATGGACAGTTAGGAGAGTAAATTAGTTAACTTAGAACAGGGTGTTCACACACTGCCCCATAGCGTGCAGGCACTGCCAGACATGCCTCGCTCACAGGCAGACGCAGCTAGTACAGGCAACCCGCAAGGCAGGCGCAGCTGTTATAGGCAACCTGCAAGGTGTCCCTATTACACACAGTCTGCAAATGCCCTAACCACATGGCAACTCTGCGCTCAGTTGTTGCAGAACTCTTGCATAGGTTCTGGCCTGGCTTCTTGACTGCCCGAATGTCAGGCTTTTGCCCACCCCTGCTTATCTGTGCCGGTGGGTGTCCAGTTGCCTCCTGGTGGGCACATGAGCTTGAACAGCCTAATTTAACATTTATCTACTAAAGAAATGCGGTTTAGCAATACAATCTTTTTTTCTTTTTGTATTTCTTTTTACTGTCCATACTTGTTTTGGAGAAGTTTCTCCATCTTCAGTGGGTTTTATCTATTATCTGTTGAACAAGGTACAAAGAATTTATGCATTATGATATTTATCAGTTTTCTGAGACTACAGTATTTACATTACTATAAGCACTGTCAGAAATATTAACATGAAGAATAAATACATACCTTATCATTACATGTTGGTATTCACATGTCAGTTACATATTTGCGGCACAGATACAATTATTGGCTTCCAGTATGTCATCTGCAATTCATAAGCACTTATTATATCTTGTTACATAATTTCTCAAAAAAATTTTAAGGCATTTTCTTCTTTCTGCCGTTATATTACATTTTTTTGTAAACAAAGATTCGCTACTTCACTCTTTGACAGGCATTTTTACGTGTTACAGCACTATTTCTCTAAAAATGTGTTGAAATGTATGTTGATTGTAATTAGGATTTATGAAATGCTGATTAGGGTGGGGTAACTGACTAGGTACATAAATGCATATACTCGTTTTTGTGGAACTCGCTTTTTCGTGATTCTACATGGTGTTCGATTGGAGCTTCCTACACACACTCTTTCGCTGTTTGCGTGATGTTCCATTTTTCCGCCCTCTTTATCTTTGGGAAGGAATTTTGAATTTTGTAGTGACATTAGGCTGTGTGGATGTGTGTCTCTGTGTGTCTGTGTGTGGTGTGGTGTGGTGTGTTGTGGTGTGGTGTGCTGTGGTATGGTGTGTATGTTTTATATGTCTTGGTTTTCTCACAATTGCTTTAGAACTGAGAATAAG
This sequence comes from Schistocerca piceifrons, assembly GCF_021461385.2. Taxonomy (NCBI): domain Eukaryota; kingdom Metazoa; phylum Arthropoda; class Insecta; order Orthoptera; family Acrididae; genus Schistocerca; species Schistocerca piceifrons. Next base: position 490,491,407 of record NC_060143.1, on the reverse strand, counting down.
GTTCCATTACACAGTGCTGGGTATGCACTCAACATTGTTTTTCCTTCCACTATGGCTTTTTGTGTATGGTAATTTTCTTCCATTATAAGTTTCTGTGCATTTAAGAATTTTTAAGTTTGTGTTTATGGCTATTGATCCCTGTATCTTGTCCTCGAGATGATCGGCGAGTGTGGAATGACTGCTGTTACTCTTAAGTCCCCTTCTATGTTCATTGTATCTGACGTTGAAATTTCTTCTTGTTTGTTGAATATAAATTGAGTTGCAGTCTTGACACATGAGTTGGTAGATTCCAGATGGGTTGCGTTTTTCTGTGTTAGTATTAGCTGGCCTCTGTTGCTTTTATAGATTGTTGTCTGTTCTGCAGGCAGTTTTCAGTCCTTGTTTTTACAAATATTTTTGTCTGTTCATTGAGCTACTTTGTTGTTGTAAGTGAGTGTGTGCCATGTTTTTGTTGTTGCAGATGCTTCTTTTTCTGGATATACACTTGGTTCTATGTGTTTCTGTTCTGTGTGTCTGTGGTTCTATATTTGTGTTGATCTGTTTGGTTCTTTGTGTTGAGTGTACTTTTCATTTTTGTTTTAATTTTTTGACTTAGTTTGTCTATCATGTTTGTTTTGTGTCCATTTTCAACTGCTGTTTGTTTATTTGTAGCTAATTTTTGTAACTGTCCTCACGGAGAGGAGTTTCATGCAATCCGTGTAGCACGTGTTGCAACCCAGCTTCCTTGTGGGTAATGGGATGGGTTGATTGTACAAGTATTGTTGTGCCAGTGCAGGGCACCGCGGCAAAATCAAGCATAGCGAGGCAGTTCAGAAACTGTAAAGGGACAGACTGTGGCAAAGACAACCCTCAAAGTGGAAGTCCCTTTGTGTCTCAAGTAGGAGTTGAGAGAGTCCAAGCTACATTTCAGAGTAGCCCCATAAGTCAATTCGTCGTACATAATGTGAATCGCAGGAAACTAAATCAATTGTCCATAAAATGTTACATATTGTGGCGTCCCCGCACTCCAACCGCGTGCTGATATTGTCGACGCCGTAGAGCTGCTACTGCCACAGCTCTCGCAGTGGAGTTGAGACACGATGTGCGATGACGTAGGTCCCCGTTGGTGAACGGGGTAGGATGTGCTGAAGACTTGTTTTTGGGAGTTACGCCAGGAATCGCGAGTACACCATACCAGTCGGGTTGGGTTGTTTGTGGAAGGAGACCAGACAGCGAGGTCATCGGTCTCATCGAATTAGGGAAGGACGAAGAAGGAAGTCGGCCGTGCCCTTTCAAAGGAACCATGCCGGCATTTGCCTGGAGCGATTTAGGGAAATCACGGAAAGCCTAAATCAGGATGGCCGGACGTGGGACTAAACCGTCGTCCTCCCGAATGGGAGCACCAGTCGGTGACACAGCTACCCTTCATGCACGAATCAGTGCACAAAGCAGAACTGTTGATGCTGCAATCTTGACCCGTACATGGGCAGAACTCGAATATTGGCTTGATGTTCTATGAGCAACAATGGGGCACACTTAGATCTTCTCGCATAAAAAAATTGAGATCTAGTAAATGTTTTGTAATAAACCGATGATTCTTTTAAATGAAATCGAGATTTCATTGACACTTTGCGTACAGGTTGTTTACGTAAGAGCGTGCAAAAATTTAACAGGAGGTACAGGATGCTCCCCTCAATAATTTGAGGTAGGGAACCTGGGATCGGAGAAGCCAGCTTAAGAAGATGTTGTTGTTGTTGTTGTGGTCTTCAGTCCTGAGACTGGTTTGATGCAGCTCTCCATGTTACTCTATCCTGTGCAAGCTTCTTCATCTCCCAGTACCTACTGCAACCTACATCCTTCTGAATCTGCTTAGTGTATTCATCTCTTGGCCTCCCTCTACGAGTTTTACCCTCCACGCTGCCCTCCAGTTCTAAATTGGTGATCCCTTGATGCCCCAGAACATGTCCTACCAACCGATCCCTTCTTCTGGTCAAGTTGTACCACAAACTTCTCTTCTCCCCAATCCTATTCAAAACTTCCTCATTAGTTATGTGATCTACCCATCTAATCTTCAGCATTCTTCTGTAGCATCACATTTCGAAAGCTTCTATTCTCCCCTTGTCCAAACTATTTATCGTCCATGTTTCACTTCCATGCATGGCTACACTCCATACAAATACTTTAAGAAAAGACTTCCTGACACTTTAATCTATACTCGATGTTAACAAATTTCTCTTCTTCAGAAACGCTTTCCTTGACATTGCCAGTCTACATTTTATATCCTCTCTACTTCGACCATCATCAGTTATTTTGCTCCGCAAATAGCAAAACTCCTTTACTACTTTAAGTGTCTCATTTCCTAATCTAATTCCCTCAGCATCACCCGACTTAATTCTACTTCATTCCATTATCCTCGTTTTGCTTTTGTTGATGTTCATCTTATATACTCCTCTCAAGACACTGTCCATTCTATTCAACTGCTCTTCCAAGTCCTTTGCTGTCTCTGACAGAATTACAATGTCATCGGCGAACCTCAAAGTTTTTATTTCTTCTCCATGGATTTTAATACCTACACCGAATTTTACTTTTGTTTCCTTTACTGCTTGCTAAATATACATCGGGGAGAGGCTACAACCCTTTCTTACTCCCTTCCCAACCACTGCTTCCCTTTCACGCCCCTCGACCCTTATAACTGCTATCTGGTTTCTGTACAAATTGTAAATTGCCTTTCGCTCCCTGGATTTTACCCCTGCCACCTTTAGAATTTGAAAGAGGGTATTCCAGTCAACATTGTCAAAAGCTTTCTCTAAGTCTACAAATGCTAGAAACGAAGGTTTGCCTTTCCTTAATCTTTCTTCTAAGATAAGTCGTAAGGTCAGTATTGCCTCACGTGTTCCAGTATTTCTACGAAATCCAAACTGATCTTCCCCGAGGTCGGCTTCTACTAGTTTTTCCATTCGTCTGTAAAGAATTCGTGTTAGTATTTTGCAGCTGTGGCTTATTAAACTGATTGTTCGGTAATTTTCACATCTGTCAACACCTGCTTTCTTTGGAATTGGAATTATTATATTCTTCTTGAAGTCTGAGGGTATATCAGGAGATATCAGGAACAAAATCATGTTAGTGACGTAATGAACGTACCATATATACTGTATCTTACAAAATGTCCTGAAACTGACAGCTATCAAACTCAATGCAAGCATGACATCGGTGAATAACATTCTGACTCACCCTGACAAATATCCCTGGTGTGTTTCGAGTTACACCACAGGCAGCTACAATTCTGGCAACTACTTCCACCTCCGTAACCACTGGGGCCTCATACACAAGTGACTTTAAATATCCCAATTTGAAATAATCAAGGGGATTCAGGTCAGCGACCAGGAAATGCAGCATTGAGATGGTTGCGGACATCCACACTGAAGTCAGGCGCTGCACCATCGTGTTGTATCCACGTCCTCTCACGAACAGCCAAGAGTACGTTCTCCAACAACCCAGGTGGAACTCTCCACGAACCTCATGTGGCCATTCAGACGGCCAAGTAGAAGATACGGCTCACTGAGATCATTGCCTGCAAAGCTGGCCCAGATATTCACAGCGCAACGTACTGATGGTGTCACTACTATAGAGTGACAGTCTTCCTTACCCCACACCTGGTTGTTCGAAATGCCATCACGATCAAATGAGGCCCCGTCAGTAAATAGCTCGATTTGGCGGAAATCCATTGCTGGAGCAACAACTGACGCCATGCGTCCCTTGGTGCAACTCAGTCACAAGTATTGCATGGACTCATTGTGGGTGTAATTGTACAGGGCTATTACAAATGATTGAAGCGATTTCATAAATTCACTGTAGCTCCATTCATTGACATATGGTCACGACACACTACAGATACGTAGAAAAACTCATAAAGTTTTGTTCGGCTGAAGCCGCACTTCAGGTTTCTGCCGCCAGAGCGCTCGAGAGCGCAGTGAGACAAAATGGCGACAGGAGCCGAGAAAGCGTATGTCGTGCTTGAAATGCACTCACATCAGTCAGTCATAACAGTGCAACGACACTTCAGGACGAAGTTCAACAAAGATCCACCAACTGCTAACTCCATTCGGCGATGGTATGCGCAGTTTAAAGCTTCTGGATGCCTCACGGTTTAAAGTTTACGGCCCCTTTTTCTTCTGCGAAAAAAATGTTACAGGACACGTGTATCTGGACATGCTGGAAAATTGGCGCATGCCACAACTGGAGACCGACAGCGCCGACTTCATCTTTCAACAGGATGGTGTTCCACCGCACTTCCATCATGATGTTCGGCATTTCTTAAACAGGATATTGGAAAACCGATGGATCGGTCGTGATGGAGATCATGATCAGCAATTCGTGTCATGGCCTCCACGCTCTCCTGACTTAACCCCATTCGATTTCTTTTTGTGGGATTATGTGAAAGATTCAGTGTTTAAACCTCCTCTACCAAGAAACGTGCCAGAACTGCGAGCTCGCATCAACGATGCTTTCGAACTCATTGATGGGGACATGCTGCGCCGAGTGTGGGAGGAACTTGATTATCGGCTTGATGTCTGCTGAATCACTAAAGGGGCACATATCAAGCATTTGTGAATACTTAAAAAAATTTTTTGAGTTTTTGTATGTGTGTGCAAAGCATTGTGAAAATATCTCAAATAATAAAGTTATCGTAGAGCTGTGAAATCGCTTCAATCATTTGTAATAACCCTATAGTTCGTGGAGTACTCGGCACAAGCTAGTATGTGCAGTACCCATTTCACGTGCAATACGGCGAGTATTTGTAGTGGGATCCGTTGAAACACGTTGCAGCACCTCCTCTTCAAGATCGGGTGTGCGAGTGATCCTCATGTTGCCAGGTCCCTCGTGTCTTCTTTCCAATGAAATAAAGACTCGTCTCGACGGATGATGTCTGTTAGGAAATCGTTCCCTGTACAGCCTTTCAGCAGCAACAGCATTGCAATATACTTCCTCATACACAAGGTACATGCCAGTGAGTTCTGCGAAACTGTCCCGGTACTACGCCATCGTATTGCACTGAAGGTCTCTGAATTGCACTGAGTAATGGATGGTCTGTCATGGGAAAATGTAAATACGAAACAATAGTGCCACCTTATGGACGAGTAAAGGAAACAAAACCTGCATCATGACTTCCTAGTAATCAGCCTCTTCCCCCTTGTTTCCTTACGGGAAATAGTGTGAATGTAAATAAACAGTACACTTGCCCGCGAAAGGCAAAGGTCCCAAGTTCGAGTCTCGGCCCGGCACACAGTTTTAATTTGCCAGGAACTTTCATATCAGTGCACATTCCGCCGCAGAGTGAAAATCTCATTCTGGCTGTGGCTAAGCCATGTCTCCGCAATATCTTTCTTCCTGGAGTGCTAGTTCTGCTAGGTTCGCAGGAGATCTGCGAAGTCTGGAAGGTAGGATACGAGATACTGGCAGAAGTGAAGCTGTGAGGACGGGGCGTGAGTCGGGCTTGGGTAGCTCAGATGGTCGCAGGCACGGTAGCTCAGCGTGTTCGGTCAGAGAGCCGGTTGGCCTCTGTAACAAAAAACTAAGTGGAAGGATCAACAAACGAACGGAAGTCATGTGACGTCCGCAACGACTAAACACAACGATCAACAACGAACAAAAAAAGAGGAGCACCGTGGTGTAGTGGTTATGATACTAAACTGTTGCGTGAAGGGTCGTGAGTTCCAAACTCACCTGGACTGTACGATTTGCCTGCACGGTAGCTTAGCGTGTTCGATCAGAGGGCTAGCTACCCTCTGTAATAAAAAAAACTGAGTGAACTGATCAACGAACAACCTGAACGGGTGTCGTGGGACGTCCGCCCTGAACGAATACAACGAACAATTTAGAACAAAATGAGATCAACGAAGAATTAAAAAAAAAAGATAGTAGAGCACTTGCCCGCAAAAGCAAACGTCCCGAGTTCGAGTCTTGGTTCGGCGCACAGTTTTAATCTGCCAGGAAGTTTCATATCAGCGCACACGCCGCTGCAGAGTGAAAATCTCATTCTGAAAACAGTACACCACATGTAAACTTGTACACATGTTAGTTGTAAACAAGCTAGAAAACAGTCCTGCTAGACAAAGCGGTAGACAAGTTTACTTCCATATCTTCTTCTCCGACCCCAGGTTCCCTACCTCAAATTGTTCAGTGGAGCATCGTCTATGACCTGTTAAATTTTTGCACGCTCTTACGGAAACACCCTGTATAACTCAATCTACAGAAACGAACTCGGTGTCATACATAGGCAGGTATAAACGTAAAAATTATTACTTACGTCATTAAGTTTTCCACATTGTTCACTACAGCTCAGCAAAGGGGAGGAGAATACGAAATGGAACAGATCGAGTTGAGAGGGTAAGTTATTTCAGTGATAACAGAATCCGACCTAATTTATAAAGAAACTGGTAGTAGGAGCCGACCTATCTGTAAGACGTTGCAACCCACTCTGATTTGGATGTACTCACTGATTCTGATGGGAACAGTTCATAAAGCCATTGCATATTCTCCTCAGGCAGGCTAGCCCACAACTGTTGCAATAGATCCTTGATATCATGGGTATTGCGACTGGCATGGTTTGGACGTCCTGGCTGGTCCCACACATGTTCTATCGGGGACAGATCTAGGCTATTGCTGGCCACAGGAGTACCTCAGCATCAAACAGGCAGTTCGCAGAAGCAAGCAGCACGTGGGAAAGCGCATTTTCCTGTTGAAATGAGGCACCATGAGAAGCAACAACTGAGGACGCAAGAATCCGTCAAGAAATCGTTTTACAACTAGACACAAACCTACACCTAAAAATATTTCTGGTTCCATATATTAAACAAATTATCATAAAACAAGATACAGCTCTACAGCCAATCCTGACTCCCATCACTTGGTGTTAGTTAAAAGGAATAAACCTCTTACCCCTTCAACAAATTTTCATATTACGGACAAACTATAATTACTAGCACTATTAGCAAGAGACAAAAACTTCCGTTTAAAAGACAAAAGAAAAACAATGCAATCAAGAGCTCACAGGCTCGTTGCGCGTGGCCGGTTATGATAGCGCAAGCCGCTTAGCAAACCTTCTCAGACAACCTAACTTAAGATTTCGGTCAATCCTTTCAGCAAACGAGGGCTGAGAGTTATAAGGCGTAGTGGTGATATGTGTTCTTCACCGGCCAAAACAAAACTTCCTAAACTCCTTGTAGGGAAAGGCTGGGGGGTTGTCACTTACTACGACCTTGGGAGGACCGAAGCTAGTGAAGACCTGCTCATGGTGCTTACACTGACAGCCGCCGTGGTACTATTGCTAGGGATAAACCATAAGAATCTGGTGAACGTTTCATCACAGCCAAAATATAGCGATTTCCTCTCTGTGTATGGGACGATGGATCTGGATAGTCGATAAAATTTTGTCCGTAGGTCAGCATTCGCAGGTGGACTTCCGCGAACCTCGATTAGGGCCAGTATCAGGTTTCGTAAATGGCTCACATACCGCTACCAATCTGCGAATATCGCCATCCGTACCCTTCCCAGTCAGTTGTTCCCTCACTATGAGCTGTGTTTTATTATACCCCAAATGCCCTCCACACACAGACAGATGGAAGTACTTTAATACACCGGGGATTAAACTACTGGGTACACACAGCTTAGGTCTCTTGCTACCATGGAGTGAAAACATAGCAAGCCCTTCTGCTCGGAGTAGCCTAACTTGCCATGGATGTATTGTAATTCTTGATCATGTCGGTGCTCCCCATTGAGATTGACAGACAAGGATGGTATTTCTGTTATACGCTTATAGTACACTTCGCTTCCCCTGGAGACTGGCTCTTGCTCGGCCTCAGCTTCTTGAAACATGTGGATTGAGACATCGGAAACTTGATTTTCGTCACCTCTGATATGGAAGACATCAAACTGAAAGGAGAAAATCCTCTCCACCACCGCTCTATCCATCAGGTCTTACAAGGGCGGACCAACACCTTACTCAAGGCCTGGTTGTCCGTTTCGAGGCGAAACTTGTGATGTTCCAAATAAAATTTGTACTTTCCAGGGCCGAAAGGACAGGCCATGGTTGTAACTCATATACAGAATATTTAGACTCAGCACCTAATAACGCCCTGAACACATGCGCAAGAGGCCGTCTCTCGCCATTCTGTTCTTGTAATAGCACAGCCTGCCAGCCCTACGTTGGACGCAGGCGCACTTAAGGCCTGCTTCAGTGTTTCGAACGCTATCTGTTGTGACCCTCCTCAGATAAACTTGACGCCCTTCGTACGCAGCTGGTTAATCGGTGCCACCAACTGGACGAAATAGGGTATAAACTTTCGAACAAAATTACCACACCGACAAAACAGCAATGGCTTCTTTATTCTAGGGCATGGGTAACTGTGGGATATCCGTAGTCCAAATTTGATTCAAAGTGACTCCCTTTTGCTAGATAATGTGCCCTAAGAAGGAAATCTCGCTACGAACCAAGGTCATTTTGGTAGGTTTTCCCGTCAAATCAGCTTTTCTAAGCCGTTCTAAAACTTGGTGTAAGTGACCAAGATGCTGCTCAAAATTGCCCCTGTACGTAACCACATCATCCAAATAGTTTTACAGGAACTTAAACTTGATGTCGCTTAGAAAAGGATCTAAAAGACGCCACAAAACGGTCGCACCGGTGGCCACTCAAAAGGGGGCTCTGTTAAGTTCAAGAAAATTATAATCTGTTCAAAGTATCGTAACCGATTTAGGCTGTTCCACGAGGGGAATCTGGTTGTAAATCTGATTTAAATCCTGGACCGAGAAATCTTTGGCTTCCGCAAACCAGGTAAAACAATTACGTATCTCCTGTAGCGGAACAAATTCCAAAACAATCTTCTGGTTTAGGGCATGGTAATCAACCACAGGCCTAACTTCTTCACCATGAGACTTAGAGACGAAGAAAACTTGGGTTGCGTAGGATGAAACTGAGGGTCGAATCACATGTCTGCCAGCAACTGATTAATAATTCCGTACAGTTTCTCCATTTCAAGCGGAGACAACCGATACAGCGTCAGGCACACGGGGTTCTGATCACTAAGTCTTATGTGACACTTAGTTTTATTGGTCACCCCTAAACGATTCGTAAATACTTCTGGAAACTCACCCAACAAATCAATCAACGGGGAGACTTGGCCTTCTGGCAAATGACAAATGTCGACCTTAGCAGCCTGAACACCCACTTTACACGCCTTGATTTCTGCCCTATGGGTACACATTTTAAAACTTTCCCCAGGCCTGAACTTAAAGGAAAACTGACCACTTAGCGTAGTCCACCAAACACTTAGTCACCTGAAAAAATGGCAACCTAGAATAAGGTTAGCCGACAAACTCTGGACAACCCAGCACTTGAGGGGCCATGTAAAAACCTGAATTTTAAACTTAAATGCGAGCCTGACCTACTACGTCGAGAGGCCACCCATAAGCAGCGATACAAAGTTGATTCTCCAATTTTATCCCCGGCAAAAATTTTTACGACTCTTAACACTGATCTCACAGAAATAAATACGTACCTAAAACACAATAAGAAAGCACACTCACTTTCCTTTCTATATTCTTAGCGCTTTGTTTGGAACACTCAGAACCAAACAACGAGCACGGATCAGGCTCCAAATCGATACGACTATTAATGCTGGATACAACGGCCTTAACACCCTAACAGCGTAGAGCACGACCCCACTACGTCGTCAGATGTGGAGCATTAAATGCGGCTCGCTGTTTAATATCCATTCGAGCTGCGCAGCAAGACAACAACCGCACCTCCTACACCGAACCTGTGGGCACAAACAAACACCGAGAGCCCTTGTTAGCAACCACGTCTGCTAAAGGCCTCCAGCCAAACCAGTTCCGTTGTCAGGAAGACGCCACGCCAAGATGCACCACAGAACGATGCCGCCAAACTAACCGCCATGCCACTCACTGTCCAATGCTCGGTACCTGACTTCATCGCCAGCCGCGGCGCCCTCTCTTTAAGCCGCTGCCAGCCAACCGCAGTGGCTCCGAGCAAACTTCTACAGTCTCGCAGATAAACCAGCGCAAACCAAGGATATCGGCTCACAGTGTTCACTCTACATCAGACGTCCGCAGCTCGTGGTCTCGCGGTAGCGTTCTCGCTTCCCGAGCACGGGGTTAGATTCCCGGGCGGTCAGGGAGCCTCGAGATGACTAGGTGTTTGTGCTGTCCTCATCATTTCATCATCATTCACGAAAGTGGCGAGACTGCGATTCCCCACCGTCACCCTTTTTACTTTACATGCAGTTTATATGGCATAATATTTTAATTAATTTTATAGTGTTTATTGTTGCGAGCATGACAGATAAAATACGATTTTCACTATTAGTTTCTGCAGTTGAAAATATTTTAACTTTATGCACTTTGACGTATTGTGTGGGGATACGCACAACACTGAAAGATTTCCTGCTGTGGAAGTACGATCTTTAATTTGCAAACTACTTTTATATAACACTGATCTGGCTTGTTAGATATGGAACATGATATCATTACTGTAACTAATCACGGAATAAAAAAATGCCCTTCGCTACTTTCATCTCTTGAATGCACAGAAAATTACTCTTATTACCTGTACGGAAGTTTCAGTATTTTATGTTCACTAAACGTAAAAGCTGCAGTGGAATTTTTTTAAGTATATGAAGACTATTAACTGCCACGACTAACATGAGAGCATGAAACAAAAAAAAAATGAAATTTAATGATTATGTTATTAGCCAGAACAGGTTTTGCACAGCAGTCTTTGATCACACACAAGTAAAATTTTATCACTCATGAATTATTTACGTAACTGATAACATAATAGCAGCTGCCCATGTCCACCTGAAAATGACATAATAAAATCCACAATTTCCCTCTGCAGTCTCCAGGAAGCTGAAAGAGATAATTTTAATGTACCGTTACCTACCCGCTATATTACCTGCTTTCATTCAATTTAATTTGAATTTGCCGCGGCAGCGGTTCCACAATCGCCGCACGGCTCTGCGTCATGAAAAATTCCTAATATGCTGAAAACTGCTAAGAATATGAAATGAAATCTTGGGAAAGCTAACAATAAATTATTACAGGTAATAATTTCAACAATTTCTATATTCAAAAAATCAGCATAAACTGAAAGTACACACCTTTTACAAATATTAACCTCCAATGGCGTCTTTCTCTATCAAAGGACAAACGAAGGTTACCTACGCGTTCAAGCTCAACAGATCTCTTACAACTTTAACGGCTACAAGAAGACAGAGAGTGTAATATTTTAATCTCCACTATTAATAGGCAATTTAATAAGCATCTTTGTAATTATTTTTCATTATTTGCTTTGATACATACATTCGCCGACCGCAGACGTTATTTGTGAAATGTAGATACATAAATATTGCACAAACATAAAAAATTGAAAAATTATTCCCTTTTATACATAACCTACAACCATTCATATAGTAATGAAATAATAATAATATAGATAAATGTTTATTTTTATTATTTTTTATTGTCTTCCGATTTCGTAAATGTCTTGCCAGGAAACGTCACACTGAGCAAAGATTGGGAATTAGTACGGACGCTAATAACCGCGCAGTTGAGCGCCCCACAAACCAAACATCATCATCATCATCATCATCATCATCATCATCTACATCAGACGCTGTTCCCGCCTCTTACATAGCCTCCAGGTCTGGTAACAGCATTAAACAAGACTAATAGTTATCCATTCTGCCGGTCGTTCTACCTGTCACAGAGAACTGCAACTATCATTTAGATACCCTCCGATGTTACATTGACATCCGGTCATGTCTTCCGGTGGGCTTCACTTTTTCGTCAAGAAGTGTATTAGGTGATTACTGAGGCAGAATTAAGTTCTCCTTATTGGATCTCTGGCTTGGAATGTCATTGTCTTCGTTTTCTGAGTTGAAATACCCAAAACGCTTTCTTTACTAGTCTGTAACCACTGGTAACAAGTTCTTTGTGGGTTATCATATTAATATACAACACAGTAATTTAGCGCACAATTGATAGATAGTCGAGAGATGTTTTAATTTTTTTAATAACTAAGTGTATGTTCGTTTCATGGATGGGACACAGTGTTTGGTACAGAGGAGGGACGTAATATGCCAACTTAAGCTGAAGTATTAAATGCTGAATCAAATCATTTATTTTTAATACAGAGTGTAACACAGAATTCTCTTTTAAAGTAGTATGAAATATAGTATCGTAAGTATCACTTAGAACTTTAAGGAAGAATGGAAATGTTTAATTTGCCTAATGTTTGACGTGCAGGTGAAACAGTGTGCAAAGCACTTAGAGCAAAGTGTTTTTGTCTAGGTGAGAAGGATACTCCAAAGTGCAGTGTCGTGCAGCCACGACAGTAGTACCCGTCGATATTCCACTGCAAAATCCGTTGAAGAGAGAAGCTGTTCGTCGGAAACGGTAATACTGCCAAGCATGATCGGCCGTTGTTCCACTCCTAGCTGCTCTGCAATTGGTACACCAAGTTGAAGAGCTGGTACGATAACTTCATCAGCTGCAAAAAACCACACATTTGATGCCAATGAAAAGTTCCATTGAATCAGTGCAAAGAAGCATTTTAAAGATTAGTTATACATTTTCTCGACCTGTAGGGTTGATCCAACTTTGCAATAATAATTATCTCCTCCAGAATGAAGTATGTCATGTGAACTGCTTTATAGCGCGATTAGTCGCAGTGAATTGTGAATTATGGTATCTGAATTGAATGCAGTTGTCTTGTTTTTGTTTTTTTTCCTTTATTGAATTTCGATTCCCCCGAAGGGGGCGGGCTGGCAGCAGCTTAGTACGCTGCTTGTCAGCCTACAGAATTTTTAAAACATCTGAAGATAAGAAACAATAAAAGCAGGCGATAAAACGGTGGCTTAAACTGTGAAACGGCGGAAAATTGTGGAAAGTTAAAACATAAAACAAAGGGTGGGCGATGCTGATAAAATACACAGGAAGCAGACAGGTAAAATAGTAGACAGACAATTAAAAAACACGGCGACAGTCTGGTTTCTGTTCGCAACAGATATAAAAATCACACCAAGTGACTGTATGATGTCCGTTCGCAAATCTTCGGAAAAGACGCACAACACTTAACAATCACTGGAAACACTGCACTAAAAAGTCGGCACGAAGATGACACACCACAGCCAAGGGTAGATGGGGAGGGGGGGGGGGGACCTGGACAGATGGGGGGAAGAAAAAGGGGGGAGGAGAGGAAAAACGAAAGGGGGGGAACCGGCGGAGGGAAAGGACTCAAAAGTGGGGGGGGGGGGGGTTCTTGTTTGCCTGCCTTTCCTTTATATAGGAAAGGCAGACAAAATATACTATATACACTCCTGGAAATTGAAATAAGAACACCGTGAATTCATTGTCCCAGGAAGGGGAAACTTTATTGACACATTCCTGGGGTCAGATACATCACATGATCACACTGACAGAACCACAGGCACATAGACACAGGCAACAGAGCATGCACAATGTCGGCACTAGTACAGTGTATATCCACCTTTCGCAGCAATGCAGGCTGCTATTCTCCCATGGAGACGATCGTAGAGATGCTGGATGTAGTCCTGTGGAACGGCTTGCCATGCCATTTCCACCTGGCGCCTCAGTTGGACCAGCGTTCGTGCTGGACGTGCAGACCGCGTGAGACGACGCTTCATCCAGTCCCAAACATGCTCAATGGGGGACAGATCCGGAGATCTTGCTGGCCAGGGTAGTTGACTTACACCTTCTAGAGCACGTTGGGTGGCACGGGATACATGCAGACGTGCATTGTCCTGTTGGAACAGCAAGTTCCCTTGCCGGTCTAGGAATGGTAGTGCGATGGGTTCGATGACGGTTTGGATGTACCGTGCACTATTCAGTGTCCCCTCGACGATCACCAGTGGTGTACGGCCAGTGTAGGAGATCGCTCCCCACACCATGATGCCGGGTGTTGGCCCTGTGTGCCTCGGTCGTATGCAGTCCTGATTGTGGCGCTCACCTGCACGGCGCCAAACACGCATACGACCATCATTGGCACCAAGGCAGAAGCGACTCTCATCGCTGAAGACGACACGTCTCCATTCGTCCCTCCATTCACGCCTGTCGCGACACCACTGGAGGCGGGGTGCACGATGTTGGGGCGTGAGCGGAAGACGGCCTAACGGTGTGCGGGACCGTAGCCCAGCTTCATGGAGACGGTTGCGGATGGTCCTCGCCGATACCCCAGGAGCAACAGTGTCCCTAATTTGCTGGGAAGTGGCGGTGCGGTCCCCTACGGCACTGCGTAGGATCCTACGGTCTTGGTGTGCATCCGTGCGTCGCTGCGGTCCGGTCCCAGGTCGACGGGCACGTGCACCTTCCGCCGACCACTGGCGACAACATCGATGTACTGTGGAGACCTCACGCCCCACGTGTTGAGCAATTCGGCGGTACGTCCACCCGGCCTCCCGCATGCCCACTATACGCCCTCGCTCAAAGTCCGTCAACTGCACATACGGTTCACGTCCACGCTGTCGCGGCATGCTACCAGTGTTAAAGACTGCGATGGAGCTCCGTATGCCACGGCAAACTGGCTGACACTGACGGCGACGGTGCACAAATGCTGCGCAGCTAGCGCCATTCGACGGCCAACACCGCGGTTCCTGGTGTGTCCGCTGTGCCGTGCGTGTGATCATTGCTTGTACAGCCCTCTCGCAGTGTCCGGAGCAAGTATGGTGGGTCTGACACGCCGGTGTCAATGTGTTCTTTTTTCCATTTCCAGGAGTATATATATATATATATATATATATATATATATATATATATATATATATACTACGTAAAGTTAAGGTGGATTGGGGGGGGGGGGGGGGGGGGGAGGGCAGGAAAAGAGAGGACTTATGAGATCAGCTACATCGGGATTTTATGCGGAATCAGCGGCGACGAGTGAAAATCTGTGCCGGATCAGGACTCCGGCTTACGAGGCAGTTGCGTTATCCAGCGCGCAACCCAGCTACAGTGTTTATCGCAATTGCGCGGAATATCTCGGCACGCTCCCCGGCCTATTCACACTCCTACCTAGCGCCACCTGCTCGCAGTCCCCGTCTATGCCCTCCGTGCTCGCTAATTTTAGATTACCGCTGGAGGACGACGCAAATCTGCATCAGCACTGATGTTTGTGAATTCATATGCCATCAAGGCGTATCAGTTACATTATGTGATCAAAAGTATCCGGACAATTCCAAAAACATACGTTTTTCATATTAGGTGCATTATGCTGCCACCTACTGCCAGGTACTCCATATCAGCGACCTCAGTTGTCATTAGACATCGTGAGAGACCATAATGGGGCGCTCCGAGCAACTCACGGACATCGAACGTGATCAGGTGATTAGGTGTCACTTCTCATATGTCTGTACGCGAGATTTCCACACTCCGTACCTTGTAACGCCTGCGCGGCTTCCCCCGTCGGAGGTTCGAGTCCTCCCTCGGGCATCGGTGTGTGTATTGTAAGCTAGTTTAAGTTGGATTAAGTAGTGCGTAAGCTCAGGGATCGATGACCTCAGCACTTTGGTCCCACAAGACCTTACCACAAATTTCGAAATTTTCCACACTCCTAAACATCCCCAGGTCCACTGTTTCCGATTTGATAGTGAAGTGGAAACGTGGAGGGACACGTACAGCGCAAAAGCGTACAAGCCAACCTCGTCTGCTGACTGACTGAGAGCGCCGACAGTTGAAGAGGGTCGTAATGTGTAACAGGCAGACATCTATCCAGACCATCACACAGGAATTCCAAACTGCATCAGGATACACTTAAAGTACTATGACAGTTAGGCGGGAGGCGAGAAAATTAGAGGGCCGGCCGAAGTGGCCGTGCTGTTAAAGGCGCTGCAGTCTGGAACCGCAAGACCGCTACGGTCGCAGGTTCGAATCCTGCCTCGGACATGGATGTTTGTGATGTCCTTAGGTTAGTTAGGTTTAACTAGTTCTAAGTTCTAGGGGACTAATGACCTCAGAAGTTGAGTCCCATAGTGCTCAGAGCCATTTGAACCATTTTTTTTTTTTTTTTTTTTTTTTTGAGAAGATTTGAATTTCATGCTCGAGCGGCTGCTCGTAAGCCACACACCACGCTGGTAAATGCCGTACGACGCCTCGCTTGGTGTAAGGAGTGTAAACATTGGACGATTGAGCAGTGGAAAAAAGTTGTGTGGAGAGACGAATCACGGTACACAATGTGGCGATCCAATGTCAGGGTGTGGGTATGACGAATGCCCGGTGAACGTCATCTGCCAGCGTGTGTAGTGCCAACAGTAAAATTAAGAGGAGGTAGTGTTATGATGTGGTTGTGTTTTTCTTGGAGGGGGCTTGCACCCCATGTTGTTTTGCGTGGCACTATCATAGCACAGGCCTACACTGACGTCTTAAGCACCTCATTGCTTCCCACTGTTGAAGAGTAATTCGGGGATGGCGATTGCATCTTTCAACTCGATCAAACACCTGTTTATAATGCACGGCGTGTAGCGGAGTGGTTAGACGATAGAAACAACGCCGTGCTGGATCCCAACGGTCTCGTATCACTAGCAGTCGAGATGACGGGCATTTTATCCGCATGGCTGTAACGGATCGTGCAGCCACGACTCGATTGCTGAGTCAACAGATGGGGACGTTTCCAAGACAACAACCATCTGCACGAACAGTTCGACGACGTTTGCAGCAGCATGGACTATCAGCTCTGAGACCATAGCTGCGGTTACCCTTGACGCTGCATCGCAGACAGGAGCGCCTGCGATGGTGTACTCAACGACGAACCTGGATGCACGACTGGCAAAACGTCATTTTTCGGATGAATCCAGGTTCTGTTTACAGCATCATGATGGTCGCATCCGTGTTTGGCGACATCGCGGTGAACGCACATTGGAAGCATCTATTCGCCATCGCCATACTGGCGTATCATCCGGCGTGATGTTTTGGGGTGCCATAGGTTACACGTCTCGGTCACCTCTTGTTCGCATTGACGGCACTTTGAACAGTGGACGTTACATTTCAGATGTGTGACGACCCGTGGCTCTACCCCTCATTCGATCTCTGCGAAACCCTACATTTCAGCAGGATAATGCACGACCGCATGTTGCAGGTCCTGTACGGGCCTTTCTGGATACAGAAAATTTTCGACTGCTGTCCTGGCCAGCACATTCTCCAGATCTCTCACCAATTGAAAACGTCTGGTCAATAGTGGCCGAGCAACTGGCTCCTCACAATACGCCAGTCACTACTCTTGATGAACTGTGGTATCGTGTTGAAGCTGCATGGGCAGCTGTACCTGTACACGCCATCCAAGCTCTGTTTGACTCAATGCCTAGGCGTATCAAAGCCGTTATTACGGCCAGACGTGGTTGTTCTGGGTACTGATTTCTCAGGATCTATGCACCTAAGTTGCGTGAAAATGTAATCACATGTCAGTTCTAGTATAATATATTTGTCCAATGAATACCTGTTTATCATCTGCATTTATTCTTGGTGTATCAATGTTAATGGCCAGCAGTGTACGTGAGATATTTTAATACTGGCGACCTCACTCGTCCAAACCTATATGGAACTTCCTGTTTGCCTAGAATCATGAAATTTGGCAAAAAGGATGGTTTCACCGTACAACCAACCCAAAAAAGGCGAAAACCTTAAATAATAATTTTTGTCATTTCTTATTTGACTCTATTTGTCCGTTCGTCTGTTTTTTTTCTCAGGAACGGGTTGACGTATCAAGTTGAAATTTATGTCACATGCCAAGGTCTATAGGTTCATGGCGGTGTAATAAATACAAGCTTCTAAGTCACTGCAACCAAAAGCTAGGACCACTTAGGTCATTAAAACCTACAATGTGCTTCCCGTTAGCCTAGAATCATGAAATTTAGCAGGAAGCAAGGTACCGCAATAAAAGTAAAGGGAAAAAAATCGGAAAACTGTTAATTTATCTATAGGAAGAATGTTTCTTTTTTTATTTGTTATCCGATATCTAACTTGAAATTAAAACAATCAGTAGTTCTGCATTCAGGCTGGCTGGATCGCAATGATAAAAGTCAAACATCAGGTTAGGAATGACGTTATTGCTGACATGGTGCGTTGTGAAATTTATCCATCACCAGATATCCAGGAGTGATTACTTCACGTAGATATGGCGTTTCAACTTGTATATGAAACAAACATTCGCAGACCAGTCTGCGAATGTTAATTTCATCCATCATCAGATATCAAGGAGCAATGCAGAACTGTTGATTGTGATAATAATGGTCGCCTGCCTCCTGCATGACTTTTTTTACATTTATAGTTCTAAAATTAAAACATTCTCAAAATCTTCACATCCCTGGGACTGATATCTTGCCAGTATCAATGTTGCTAACGGCATCAATGACCTCCCCACCATCCACAACATACTGCGTCCTGCGGAATGCATCTCTCATTGGACGAAACAGATGTAAGTCGGACGAGGCGAGATGCTGGGTGTAGGGTGGATGAGGAAGAACAGTCCAATGAAGTTTTTTGAGCGCCTCTCGGTGCGCGCACTATTGTGAGGCCTTGTGTTGTCATGGAGAAGTTCGTTTCCATTTTTGTGGTGACAAGCACACTGAAGTTCTTTCTTCAATTTCCTCAGGATAGCATAACACAATTCAGAGTTGATCGTTGCATCATGAGGGAGCACATCAATAACCCCTTCAGAGTCCCAGAAGACCTTCGCCATGACTCTATTGGCTGAGAGTGTCGCTTTGAATTTTTTCTTCGTAGGAGATTCTCGTTTTGTTTCCGGTTCAAACTGATGTTTCGCCTGCGATGATGACAAAACATTGTGCACGATGAGTCTCATAAAGCGCAACCAACGTCGCACGCACTGTCCCTTGTTGCTCTTTACGGTCTTCTGTTATGCGGCGAGGAAGACAACACGCACATACCTTTGAGTAGCCTATCCGAGCAATGGAAGTGTGTGTCACCACTACCAACAGAGACGTCCAGTTGTGCAGCGAGGTGTTTGATTGTAATGGCTCAAATGGGACTTGCTGAGGTCATCAGTCCCCTAGAACTTAAAAGTACTTAAACCTAACTAACCTAAGGACATCACACACATCCATGCCAGAGGCAGGATTCGAACCTGCGACCGTAGCGGTCGCGCGGTTCCAGACTGTAGCGCCTAAAAACGCTCGGCCACTCCGGCCGGCTTGATTGTAATCATTTGATCTCATCGAATGAGAGTGTCCACACGTTCCAACACTGCAACAGTTACAGATTCGAGAGGCTTGCCGGCACGTGCAACCTTGTTGCGATGATGACAGGCACTTTGTTTTTGTTGCCTGCCAGGTCTCCGTAGACGTTCTGCAAGCGCCTATGAATATCAGGGATGCTCTGATTTTCCTCCTATAGAAACGCAATGGCATCTTCCTGTTTGGAACGCACCTCCTTTAACAGACGCCACTTTGACGTCTACGATGGCGCCTCTACCAATCGGAACTTCATGAAACTAGAGGGGTTGAAGCGGGAAAATTCCACGATATCCCACAACAAATGTTGCATTTATTTAACCGAAACTGGCCGAGAAAAAAATGTGTTGGTTTACTTATTTAACGCCCCACGTAGTTAACACTCGGAGAATGTGTTTGTGTCTGTGTGCCGGCCGGGGTGGGCGAGCGGTTCTAGGCGCTACAGTCTGGAGCCGCGCGACTGCTACGGTCGCAGGTTCGAATCCTGCCTCTGGCGTGGATGTGTTTGATGTCCTTAGGTTAGTTAGGTTTAAGTAGTTCTAAGTTCTAGGGGACTGATGACCTCAGCAAGTCCCATAGTGCTCAGAGCCATTTGAACCATTTTGTCTCTCTCTCTCTCTCTCTCTCTCTCTCTCTCTCTCTCTCTGTGTGTGTGTGTGTGTGTGTGTGTGTGTGTGTGTGTGTGTGTCATGTGTCTGTGTGTGTGGAACTGACCTCCTGGTAAGTCTCCCTGGAGATGGTGATGAGCTTCCCCACCCTGAGGCGGAGGGGCTGTCCTGCACGTACCATGAAGATGAGTAGCGAGCTCTTGAAGCGGCCGTCGGCGTCTGGCCAGTGGCAGCTGTATGCCGAGTGCACCAGTCGCTCACTCTGCAACAGACCAAGATAGCTCAGGAAATCATATGAGCACATGAATGAGCAGTGTAATTGTGGGACATTCTTCTCTTACGTGCCTTGAAATCTTGTTTTTGTTTAGGTCTTAAGCTACAAGTAAGGTTCTTTACAATTATTTTTATTTAAGTACACTACTCGCCATTAAAAATGCTACACCAAGAAGAAATGCAGATGATAAACGGGTATTCATTGGACAAATATATTATACTAGAACTAACATGTGTTTACATTTTCACGCAATATGGGTGCATAGATCCTGAGAAATCAGTACCCAGAACTACCACCTCTGGCCGTAATAACGGCCTTGATACGCCTAGGCATTGAGTCAAACAGAGCTTGGATGGCGTATACAGGTACAGCTGTCCATGCAGCTTTAACACGATACCACAGTTCATCAATAGTAGTGACTGGCGTATTGTGACGAGCCAGTTGCTCGGCCACCATTGACCAGACGTTTTCAATTGGTGAGAGATCTGGAGAATGTGCTGGCCAGGGCAGCAGTCGAAAATTTTCTGTGTCCAGAAAGGCCCGTACAGCACCTGCAACATGCGGTCGTGCATTATCCTGCTGAAATGTAGGGTTTCGCAGGGATCGAATGAGGGGTAGAGCCACAGGTCTAAATCTGAAATGTAACGTCCAGTGTTCAAGGTGCCCTGAATGTGAACAAGAGGTGACCGAGACGTGTAACCAATGGCAACCCATACCATCACGCCGGGTGACACCAGTATAGCCATCACGAATACACGCTTCCTATGTGCGTTCACCGCGATGTCGCCAAACACGGATGCGACCATCATCATGCTGTAAACAGAACCTGGATTCATCTGAAAAAATGATGATTTGCCATTCGTGCACCCAGGTTCGTCGTCGAGTACACCATCGCAGGCGCTCCTGTCTGTGATGCAGCGTCAAGGGTAACTGCAGCCATGGTTTCCGAGCTGATAGTTCATGCTGCTGCAAACGTCGTCGAACTGTTCGTGCAGATGGTTGTTGTCTTGCAAATGACCCCATCTGTTGACTCAGGGATCGAGGCGTGGCTGCACGATCCGTTACAGCCATTCGGATAAAATGCCTGTCACCTCGACTGCTAGTGATACGAGGCCGTTGGGATTCAGCACGGAGTTCCTTATTACCCTCCTGAACCCACCGATTACATATTCTGCTAACAGTCATTGGATCTCGACCAACGCGAGCAGCAATGTCGCGATACGATAAACCGCAATCGCGATAGGCTACAATCCGACCTTTATCAAAGTGGGAAACGTGATGGTACGCATTTCTCCTCTTTACACGAGGCATCACAACAACGTTTCACCAGGCAACGCCGGTCAACTGCTGTTTGTGTATGAGAAATCGGTTGGAAACTTTCCCCATGTCCGCACATTGTAGGTGTCGCCACCGGCGCCAATCTTGTGTGAATGCTATGAAAAGCTAATCATTTGCGTATCACAGCATCTTCTTCGTGACGGTCATATTTCGCGTCTGTAGCACGTCATCTTCGTGGTGTAGCAATTTTAATGGCCAGTAGTGTAACTGTCCGTGACTAAACACTGACCATGGACCTCGTCGAGGAATGGGGCTTGCGTGTCTCAATAACACAGGCAGCCGTACAGTACGTGCAACCACATCAGAGGAGTACCTACGAAGAGTGTGGGACAGCTAGTGTGGCTGACAACACTGTGAGAGATCTGGCAACGCAGTGTTGTTCTACCTGTGTAGAACGGTGTGTTCATTCATTCCAGTTGCTCAATCCAAGTTTCAGCTCTACAGCCATCACGCAATTATTGAGTGCCTCTTCAATAAAGCTGTGTTCTTACTGTGTGTTACGAAAATGAAACAAAGGAATTCAGAGCAATGAACGTTATGCCATCAAGTTTTGTGTTAAGTTGGGGAATCCGCAAGTGTGTCCTTTGAAAAGTTGAAACAGGCTTATGGGGAACATTCCTTATCAAGAGCAAAAGTTTTTCGCTGGCGCAAATCATTCTTGGAGAGGCTGAGAACACAATGAAGATGAACCTCTCTAATGGAGACCTTCAAAAACCGTTGAAAATGTCGTACGTGTGCGTCCTCTTATGGGATCAGAGCAGCGTTTAACAATAAGGATAATGGATAACCTAAAAAATTTAAACGCTTTCACCGTACTTCAGATGTTGACCGAAGTTTTGCACATGTGGAAGTTTCGTGCCAAAAAATTATGCCGAAAAACCTCACAGCTGAGCTGAAGGAGAATCGAAGAAACGTGTGCATTTATCTTCTTGAGATGACTGCCAGTGACAACGAATAGTTGTCGTTATCACAGGTGAAGAATCTTGGATTTAGTAAGATCCTGAGGCAAAGTGGAAAAGTGAGGATTGGCACCTGAGACATCTCGACCAAAGTAGGGACATCGTTGCATAAAGAATTTGTTCCTCCAGGACGAACTGTAGATCAAGTTTTTTTAGAAAAATGTCCTTGAAAGTCTCGCGAAAAGGGTGCATCGAGAGAAACTGGACATTGCAAACAAGTGGATGCTGCATCATGACAACGCTCTATTTCCCACGGCCACTTCCAACACGGAATTTTTGACCTCAAAAGGCATTTCTGTTGTTCCACAGCCCCCCCTGTTCTACGTCCATGTGACTTTTTTCTTTTGCCGATATTGAAAAATGTATTGAAAGGACTTCATTTTGGGACTCTGAAAATCATTCAAAAGAATCTCACCGACATGATAAAGACTCTACCGTTACAGCACTGCTACCAAGACTGGGTAGCAACGATTCGTCGGTATGTAGCTGTCGAAGGTAACTGCTTTGAAGAAGACAATATTGTTGTTTGAAAAAATATATATAAGAATTTCACAGATAAAAAATCGGTCTCATTACTTTCCTCATATACCTCATATGAAGAGTCCAGATTGACGTATGTTTCCTGAAGGGGGTTTAAGCCTTTTTCGTAGTTTCTAGAGCAATAGTCTGGATGACGGAAAGAAACCATCATGTAACATTAGTCAACATGACCTTGCAGTGTTGGTACTCCAAACGGATGAAAACAAGGAGAATCTACAGCAGTTATTTTTCCTGTGGTCGAACAGGTCTACTGTACCGCTGGCCTAATAATGACAGTATCCTCTTCGGTAAAATATTACCAAGGCAAAACATTTCCCCAAATGGATCTGAGGACAGGGGCTAGTCGGGAGGATGTTGTAATAAAAACAAAAAATCTGCCATTCCACGAATCAGAGCATATAAAAGTACCGGGTGATCAAAAAGTCAGTATGAATTTGAAAACTGAATAAATCACGGAATAATGTAGATAGAGAGGTAAAAATTGACACACATGCTTGGAATGACATGGGGTTTTATTAGAACCAAAAAAATACAAACGTTCAAAAAATGTCCGACAGATGGCGCTTCATCTGACCAGAATAGCAATAATTAGCATAACAAAGTAAGAAAAAGCAAAGATGATGTTATTTACAGGAAATTCTCAATATCTCCACCATCATTCCTCAACAATAGCTGTAGTCGAGGAATAATGTTGTGAACAGCACTGTAAAGCATGTCCGGAGTTATTGTGAGGCATTGGCGTCGGATGTTGTCTTTCAGCATCCCTAGAGATGTCGGTCGATCACGATGCACTTGCGGCTTCAGGTAACCCCAAAGCCAATAATCGCACGGACTGAGGTCTGGCAACCTGGGAGGCCAAGCATGACGAAAGTGGTGGCTGAGCACACTATCATCAGCAAACGAGGTGCGCAAAAGATCTTTCGCGCGTCTAGCAATACTTTTTTTTTTGTTCTAATAAAACCCCATGTCATTCCAAGCATGTGTGTCAATTTTTACCTCTCTATCTACATTATTCCGTGGTTTACTAAGTTTTCAAATTTATACTGACTTTTTGATCACCCCGTAGATTCCTTAATCGCGAAGGTAAGTTACAGAATTTGAAGAGAGAAATGTATGAGTTGAAGTTAGATATGGAAATAGTGAAGTGCAATGGCAGGAAGGATACAGTATTTTCAGTAAAAAAAAAAAAAAATCAGATTGGTGTAATGCAAGAATAGGTCTAATAGTGAACAACAATACAGGGTGTCACAGGGGAAATGGTCAATAATCAGGGCTATGACGGAACAGACCACTCCAAGCAAAAAGCTTACTAGACTTCGGACTCTAAAATGAATACCTTATGGACAATGAGCACTTCTTCATCTTCGAGCAAGCTCTTTACTTTCCATAATTTGGAAGGAAGAAGTACGGTACCAAAATAAAAAAAGTCTAGTGAACATGGGCTCCAAAATCCATACCTGAAGAGCTATGAGAACTTGTTCACCAGAAGAGATGTGTTTCACAGTAGCGATGACCAAGAAGTGCTTATAGCTCTTAGGGGAAGCACTTTAGATTCCATGTTCACTGGACCTTTTCCCTTGTTTTGGTCCACACTAGCCCCTCTCAAAACATGGAAATCAAAGAGCTTGCAGTGGAAGAGATTTGTTTCACATTATCGAAGATAAAAATTTGCTCAAAACTCCTAAAGTGTGGACTTTGGAGCTCATGTTTACCATATTTTCTTTGCTTCGAATGATCGCTCCTGACATATCATTGAATATTTATTATTCCTACTGAGATACCCTGTATATAAACATCGAGTGAACTACAATGTAGTGCATAGTCAACGAATAACACAGCTCTACAAAATAAAATTTTTTTTTCGTTGCCAGGGAAGTTTGAACGAAAATGGGATATTGTTATGATACTCATTCCGAGTATATTTGTACTTTTTCCAAATTGGCTCTGGTTTTTGAGATATAGGTTATTTGTGGAAATGAGAGTTTCATGTGGA
The DNA here is from genome assembly GCF_021461385.2 of Schistocerca piceifrons. Taxonomy (NCBI): domain Eukaryota; kingdom Metazoa; phylum Arthropoda; class Insecta; order Orthoptera; family Acrididae; genus Schistocerca; species Schistocerca piceifrons. The sequence continues at coordinate 490,466,445 of NC_060143.1, read as the reverse complement.
TAATATCGACTGCAGGGTCCATATATGGTGTAATGTATTTGCTACCTGTTTTTTAATTAGTGATATTGTACTATCTTTATTAAACAATTGTGCTCAGGGAGTGCATCTGTGTGGTTGAGGATTACATCATGCAAACATCACACTGTCAGCATGTGTTCAGTCCTGTTGTGCGGTGCGTGTGTTGAAGATATTGAGGGTTGTGCAGATTTGAATTCGGCGTTTGTTGGCCGAGGTAATCCCCGCAACAGCCGATAGGTAGCGTTCAGTGTAAACAAGAAAAATGGCGATGGTCGAAAGTCACACACATGTGCAGTGCAGCTTCAAGGAGATAGAACCTTTTCATCGTGACGTAGCAAATAAGAGGTGAGTATTCATTTCACACAAAACAATTAATGATGTTTGTTGGATGTGATTGACATGCAAATACAAGAAAGTTCTGCATAATATGTAGTATTTGTGCAATTTTGTTTTAGGAAAACATGAGTTCTTCACGCCATCTTTGCGTGAACCATCCAGATGAGTTCTGCTACATTTGTGGTGAATACGTTCTTCAAAAGAACAGGAAGAATATCACTCCTTTTGTGAAGGAAGCGTATCTGGCATATTTCGGAATTAAACTTGGAGATCAAGACAAGGCGTGGGCACCCCATAAAGTTTGTAAATGCTGTGTGGAGAGCTTACGGCAGTGGACAAAACGAAAAAGGAAAAGCTTAAACTTCGGAGTGCCTATGGTATGGCGAGAGCAGAAGAACCATACAGATGATTGCTATTTTTGCATTGTTAATGTGAAAGGTTTTAATAGGTTCAAAAAACGAAAGTGGGAATATCCCGATTTGGAGTCAGCAAGAAGACCGGTGGTGCACAGCAACGATGTTCCTGTACCAACCTTCACAACATTACCCACGCTAACATCATCAGATGACGATGTGCACGGCGAGGAATGTACAAGTAGTGGTTCGGAATACGAAGGACGTGAGACACAACCCCAGCAGTTCGACCAGAAGGAGCTCAGTGACTTGATACGAGAACTCAATCTTTCAAAGCAAGCATCAGAACTCTTAGCATCCAGGCTTAAGGAAAAGAACTGTCTTCATCCAAGTGTTAAAATAACAGCTTACCGGACGAGAGAAGAAAACCTTCTTCCATACTTCAACCAAGAAGAGGTTATAGTGTATTGCAGCAATATACCTGGACTTTTACTTGAATTGGGGCTGCCGGAATATAGACCAGAGGACTGGCGTCTCTTCATAGACAGTTCCACTAGAAGTTTAAAATGTGTTCTCCTACACAATGGCAATCGTTACGCATCTATTCCAATTGCCCACTCAACAAAACTTTGTGAAGCATATGCTAACATCAAGATGGTTCTGCAGAAAATTCAGTATATGCAGCACCAGTGGTTGATTTGTGTTGATTTGAAAATGGTGAACTTCTTGCTTGGACAACAAATTGGATACACAAAGCACCCATGTTTTATCTGCATGTGGGATAGTAGGGCAAAGCACGAACATTGGAAGCAGAAAACATGGCCTCCAAGGGAACATATGGCTGTTGTTGAAGCAAACATCATTAATGAACCTCTGGTTAGTAGGGACAAGATTGTTCTTCCACCATTACATATTAAGTTAGGACTAATGAAGAAATTCACCAAAGCTTTAGACAGAAATGGTAATTGCTTCACATACATCTGCAATACGTTCCCTGGACTCAGTAGTGAAAAACTTAAGGCAGGAATATTTGATGGTCCTCAAATTCGCAGGCTCATCAACGATACCAATTTTACAAGTGTCATGACTGTCACTGAAGCATCGGCCTGGAACAGTTTTGTCGCTGTTGTAAAATGTTTTTTGGGCAATCATAAAGCTCCCAATTACGAGGAACTGGTCAAAAACATGCTCACTAACTTTCAAAACTTAGGAGCTAACATGAGCATAAAATTGCACTTCCTTCACAGCCACTTGGATCGATTTCCTCGTAATCTAGGTGATTTCAGTGAGGAACAAGGAGAGCGGTTCCATCAAGATATGAAAGGAATAGAGGAAAGATATAAAGGAAGATGGGACAGGCATATGATGGCAGATTATTGCTGGAATCTGCAACGTGACTGTTCTGAAGAGACCTATAAAAGGAAAGCGTGCAGGAAGCGGTTCGTCATGGACGGAAAATGATATACTTATAGAGAAACTTTTCAATTATGTTTTATACGTGGACAAATGCCTATCAGGTTTTCATAGAAGCTATTTATAAGGATTATTTTCTTTTTTCATTGTAGTTTGTAGCGCTCGAGTTCAGTATTAGCAATTTTTTCTAATTTTTTGAATAAATCATGCATTATCTCAAAAACTAGAGCCAAACTGCATAAATGGTTGCTATACTCGTCCTCAGCACCACTAACCCATCCTAAAGCCACTCAAATATCCTTGGCAAGAAAATGAGTGTTGACCAGTGTAATCATAGGCAAGATAGGCACAAAACCACGACCCTTTACTATTGTACATCACAGTTTTCTTCTGGGTGGACAACACTGTCTTTGATAAATTTGAAGAAAGACATTCCACGGGCCAGTATTTCAAAAGTGCACTTCATTCAGCACTACTAATGTCGGGCATGGCCCGTTTCCAAGTGCATCTAAAACCATAATCATACACCATAATGAAAAGAAAGTTACAACATCAAAGCGATAGTAATTATCTATAACAAGTGTTGATATGTCGTCCTCGTCTCGTCATGCAAAAATCACGTGCTTTCCGTAAGCGTGCATAGCATGGACATCCGAATACATGGTCTAAAATAAAAAAATGATAATGGCTTCAAGAATTGCAGCATTAACACATTATTAAAACGCCACATCTAACGAGTAACGACAAGAAGACAAATCTCTTGATGCATAGGTACAAAACACGCCTACACACAGCTCTTTATAGTACTGACACATGGCTACAAATGTGCACAGAAAAATTGTAACTGTCAGTCAAAGAGTGTAAATATAAAGGAACTTACAGAGCTGTCGATATACAGTTTCAGCACATCTTATGCTTTATACTGTAATGTGGAAGAAGGTAGGACATATCATAATAATATTTACTGAACACCGATAATATTTACTGAACACCGATACAGAAATATTTATATACGTATCAGGACGTAATTCTTAAACGGATAGTAGATATATACAGCATATAAATTCATCACAATTTCACTAAGTGCCAATAGTACAGTACACTGTTGTACTGAGGACAAATTAAGTGCTGGTAAAATAATGTTTCCTTAGCTATCACAAATAACAGTATGTCAGTATAGAGATAAGTTTAGATAATATTATAGCAGCGGAACAAGAGTGAAAGGAATAACGCTAAGAGGCCAGTATGTAGAAGATACATAGCATTATACAGTATAAAAATGTGTTTATAGGTATCGTGACTGTACTCGGTCGTTAATAGTACAGTAAATACATCATATATGATTTAAACTTTGTTTATAAAACTGTTAATGATTTAAAATCAAGTTCTCCTTGCAAAGGCATAAAATTAGACATTGTTTAAGAAGTTGCCCATCTGGAAAATACATTCGAGTCAAGGAATTAAATGTTGTATCGTTCAGCATAAAGTAAATATACATGCCTACCAGCTCGTCAGAGGATAAAAAGATTGAATGAATGTATGGTGAGATAAAAGAAATCGTTCGAAACGTTAAGGGAAACGATAATTTCATTTTGATGGGGACGTGGGGGGCGGAATACGATAGTAGGAAAAGGAAAAATATAGGAACCGACTGCAGGGGAAAGGAATGAAAGGGGGAGCATCCTATAAATTTTTGCACAAAGCAGTTTAATTACTGATAACACTTGGTTTAAGAATCATGAAAGAAGGTTACGTACGTGGAAAAGAAGTCCCAAGGTTTCATTAGATTATATAATGGTAAGACGGAGATTTAGAAACCAGATTTTAAACAGCGAAACATCTCCAAGTGTAATTGTGAACTCTGATCACAATTTATTAGTTACGAATATGAAATGCAGATGAAAGCTGAAGAAACTGCAGAAAGGTAGAAAATAAAGGATATTGGATCCAGATAAGTCGAAACAACCAGATTTTCTTGTGAGTTTCCAAATGGTTATTAGGCAACGACTGACTGAAATTGTCCAGGTGGTGGCAAATACTAACATTACCGTACCACCAGCCTGATAAGTCATAGTTGCAAAATACTGTAAAATATCACCAGAGGATGAAACGACTGATAGAAGCCTACCTGAAAATGGATTACTTAGAGCTCTGAAAAAGAGTAAGAACACGCAAAAGTGTAATGACCCTACGAATTCTCTTAGACGATAGGTTGAAGAAAGACAAATCCTCATTTATTGCACTTTTAGCTTTAGAAAAAAAACTTCTGACAACGTTAACTGGAACACATTATTTGAAATTCTATACTTATCAAGAATAAAATACAAGGGGGGGGGGGGGGGGGGGCAAGGGCTATCTGTTACTTGTACGGAAATCAAATTGCAGTTGTAAATCGAACACTAACAAAATTAAAACAGGAGCAATGGAATGTAGACGGATTAAGTGACGATATCCTGAGAGAATTTGATTATGAAATGAGATACTGAAAGCAGTAAGTGGTTATGCTATTTAGGATGCAAACTAAACGACGTAGCAGAATACAGTGTGTACAGCATGTGTACAGGAAATAGCACGAAAAGCTTTAGAGATGAATTCTTTATTTAATTTGTCAGGCTTGCACGTAATTTACATGACAGGTACATTCAACACATGAAACAGCCCTGAATCAGTGCAGCTGCATCTGTTGAATGTATCACGCATGTAATAAGATCACTCCACATCTGTCGTATGCCTGTTTGTTATGTGGACGCCACCTAAGTATTTCAGTGGAATTTTGCTTTGATAAACAATTTCAGTGCAGGCCTGATTCGAAAATGAACATCTACGTTCGAAACTACTCGCCAGCATAAATTATCTGCAACGGTCACAGAATTATCGCATCAGTGTTGGTGATCGTTCCCAACAAAATGTTGGAACTACATTTTCAGGTAAAGGTACGTATTTTAACATATAAAAAGTATTTTCCTTTTTGAAACGTGCATTGAAGCACTGTATTAGACATTTTTCTTCCAGATTAACATCATTATCTTCCTCTGTCATATTTCTCCTAAATTCTTCCATCTCATACAGGTTTTGTTGTATTCTTTCAATCAGCCAGTTCTCCATTTATATGTAACAATACACTATTATCTGCATATCCCACATACTGACACTGCATTTAGTACCCTACATGCTGTAGTTTCTTCTTCAGTATAATCAAGTTTTCTTGGTAGCCTTTCTATTTTGAATTTCGTTTTATTTGTCTTTATTTTCTCCTATTTGCTAAACGATGTTCCCACCATAGAAGTTTGTATATATTGTCTTTATATCAATAATTCAATGATTTGGTTTGTTTCTTCGCTTTCGGATCCTTTACCTTAGTTTTCACGAACTTCCAGTAATTTCCTTGTCCTTTGTTACACTTAGCTTTTTTTCCGCATGGTAGTCATTCTTTTGGTTTACTATTTTTAAATTTCAGCCTACTTTTCATCATTACTAAGTAAATTCCATTGTGCATGTTTGCATCAATGGCTATTTTACAGTCGAATATTTAATTTCTAGATGCTGCTCTGGTGATGTAGTACCTTTCGTTCCGTCAACTGTGAACATAACAGAATTTATTACAAGATGGGAGTCCATCCTCATCACACAACAGTTTTTTACTAATATAAAAAATTTTATATGATAAATCCGAAATGTTAAGTCGTAATAGCTCCTGTCTAATCACTATCTTTCTTATTCACGTTCCACAATAATTTCTATAAACTATGCCATTACTAAAACGTTTTCTCCCTCTTTTAATGTTTTATCGATTTCCCAATTTTCTATTACCTTTTGTCACATCACAGTTCTGATGTTAGCTGAATCTGTATTATAACGAATATCAGGAACTCAATTTCAAACTTGTAAATAATAATTTTTTATTGCTATTCAATTTAACGCTTTTCGTACCTTGTTTTCTCGCCCATAATTATTCCACAATGTGATGTCGCTGCAACACTGTAGTTAATTGGCTAGAATTCTCTTTTCTCTCTCTATTTTATCCAAACAGACGCAAAATTTTACTATTCTAGAAATACCACGGAAACAAATACAGTTTTGGAAACCTAACTCGTTACAATCCTTCATTTCGTTAGTCAAACGTCTGTAGTTCATTTAGCAAAATTTAGTATTTTGTGTTTATACTATAACAGTCATCCAAAGGTACATACTTAGTGTTAACCATTTGTGGAGATATACTAACCTGATCTATTATCATCTGTCCTGGAAGGCAGTATATTGCAGTCTCGATCACAAATCCCAGACAGCCGATCAACGATTTGACTACAGTAGATGCACGTGGGTCTTTCTCCAACAACTGTGTTAATAAAAGAAATAGATATTGAATTTAGAAAATCAGAAACTAGATTCAGTGAATGAAGGTAGAAATTAAAATAAGTTAGATATAAGAAAAAATAGAAATGTAAGACAGATGTACATGTCATCGAATTCAGTGAGGTTTTCCACACAAGATTGACCAGCATGACTAGTCAACACCATTGATGCTTTTATTCGTCGTAAAGCATTTCTTTAAATACTCTTTGATCTCAGACAAGAGATAAGATGCTAAACTTCCTTTTGGCTTCTATCTCAGGTTCTTCAGCCGACGTTTGTGTGATGATTTTTCTGACGTTTAGCCAGCACCAGTGCCCGGCATTGTCAAAACTTCACTCTCCATTGATGGTGGTCGACTGGAGTCGAGCTAACGACCTCATATCATATGTACCTGGCGCGTCAGCGTCTAAAGGCTTTTCCGTGGTCATTACCGGTGCGATTGTCCCCTTGCTACCAGCAACGATCGTTCGGTGCAGCACTGGAATCCAGGAACCATTCTTCTCGAGGCTTTCTTCTTTGCTGTTGAACCTACTGCCGTCTTTGTGTGTTTCTACAGCTTCCTGAACAAGCGGGTGTGATATCTCTTCTCTAAGCAAGAATTTCCGTAGCGGCGAATTTTACTATGTGGTCGGTCTCACACAGCACGTGCTCCGCTACGGCCGATTTCCCCACCTGTCCCAACCTGCAATGCCGCTTATGTTCGGTGATCCTGGTGTTGACTGATCGTTCAGTCATTCCAACGCAGATTTTTCTACATGTATATGGTATTTGGTATGTTGAAAGTCTGCTGCCGGATCCTAAAATAAACTCCATTCAATATTTCGGCGATCCAACTGTTCGCCATCTTCAGGAAAACACTGCAGCTGCTACTGCTAAGTCACACTTGGAACTGATGCCAAGGCTGCAAATCGATGTCTTATATAGGACTCCGCACCGTATCCGACGCCGCTCCCCACAGTTGCTACCCTCCAAAACTGGGCAGATTGCAGCGCCCTTAACAAAACACAAGCGGCAACGATATATCGACTCAGAGACTATTTTCGAACACTCGGACTGGCCGCACCAAAGAACGTTCTGTTTTGATGCAGGATAGCACAGAGCTCCAAGTCCTGCTAAGAGGAAACCCATTGTCTCTATTAATTTCTCTAAGCACGTCCGACGTTACCTGAATGACACCATTCCAAAACGTTGGATTAGAGAGGAGGAGCAGGTCTCCAGACCTCACACCTTGTGACGTTTACTGTGGGGTTACGTAAAAGACCCCTATGCCTGACACTCTTAAAAGTCTGCGACATCACACTGTTGAAGCTGTGAATTCGATAACGAAAGACCAGCTGTTTCGTGTGTGGCAGGAAATGAGCCGCTGTTTTGATATTTGTCGTGTAACACATAGTGCTCACATTGAATGCACAAAAATTTCAACTTTTCTCTTTCCAGAAACGATGGAACTGTTTTCCTACTTTTTGTAGTTTGGGAGCAATTAATGTCTAAAGCCTGTTCCTTCTTTTTGTATAACCCTCTACTGCCGATTCTGTCCGTCACTCAGGAATGGTTGTCAAAAAGGCAGTACCCGACATTTATTTTTCCGATGTGTCACGTCGCCGAATGGTTGATTCTGTGACACTTCTTATGCAACTGATGGAGTACCCAGTACTCCTCAGAACACTTTCTAGGTGTTTCACTTCGCGTCTGAGGTGCTGCGGCTAACATATTCGTCTTGATCGCGTTGCGAGCGTATTGATCACGCCGGTTTTCTGGCTCGGGCGGTGATCTGAAAGTTTGTGCATGTATCGGTCAGTGTGTTTCGGTTTTCGATATACGCCGTACCCCATGTTTTAACCATCTCTCGTGGCACCAGCACATCTAGAAAGGGTAGCTGTTGGTCCTTTTCTACCTCCGTGGTAGATTTTACTTTGACTCTTCAGGTGTCTCAAGAAGTCATCGACTGTCCTTCACAATGGCTCCACACAACGGAGGTATCGTCGACGTATCTGTACCACACCTTAGGTTCAGGTGTGAAGTCCTTCGCCTGTGCTTCAACATTCTACGTGAAGAAGTTGGCCATAGCTGTACTAAGTGTACTACCCAAGGCTACGCCGTCCAGATATTCTCAGAAGTTGCTATTCCACGTGAAATAACTCGTAGTGAGACAGTCTTGAAACAGCTCGGTGCTGTCTTGCAGGAAAATAGAACCAGTATACTCCGGAGAATCACTGAGTGGCACTTTGTAAACAAAGAAACAACATGGGTGACAAGGGTGTCGTTTGGTCCAAGTTCTATTTTCTTCAGTTTCTTAAAGAAATGTCCCCGAAAACCGACAAACACGGACTGATACCTACACCACCCGAGCCAGAAAAGGGGAATGATTAATACGCTAGTAACTTGAGCAAGACGGATATGTGAACCTTAGCACCTGAGATATGAGATGTAACACCTAGATAGCTTTCTGAGGAGCAGAGGATAGTCCACCAGTTGCGTAAGAAGTGTCACAGAATCGAAAATTCGGCGAAGTGACAGATCGGAAAAAGAATGTCGAGTACGACCTTTTTGATAACCATTTCCAGAGTGACGGACAAAATTGGCCATACATAGTGCAGTCACGGCGTAGAGACAATATATAAACCGACAAAGAAGATCAAAAAGTGCCTCGATCGGAAAAGGTGAAGAGCGATCCAGTTGCAATGTCGAAAGTATACTGCATACCATACACATGTGGAAAAATCTATTTTGGAATCAATCAACAAAAGGATCATGCAAGGATTATGTAACATATTAACTAGTAGATAGAAATGAATGAAATTGCCGCAATATGTTTCCAGAGGCTTCCCACTTGTGCAGGGAAAAGTGGACATCACATAGCATGAGGCCAACGTCACCGTAGCGTCAAATGGGGCTGCCAGTCGAAGGAATAGGAAGAGACAGTGTGCGCCAATCAGTGAGCAGTTACGGTGCACTGTGGTGGTGCTCTCCATTACCACGTAGCCCAGAGACAGTATCTGGATGTCTCCACGCGGAGAAGAATCATCGGGAAACTGGGTGAAGGACGAAGTGTGAAGAGTGTAGCCCAGAAGTTTGGTTTTGGTCACAGCACGGTTTCTCGTGCATGGGGAGCGTTCCGAACGACAGGCACTGCTGCCCGGAGGAGAGGAGGTGGTCGACCACGGACAACTACAGCAGTCGATGACCACTCCGTTATGCAACAGGTAATAAGGGACCCATGTCAAATAGCGGATGCAATTGCAACCACATTTAACAGGACTGCAATGCACGCTATCTCATGCTCCACTGTGGCACGTATACTGCACAGGTAGAGGTCTCTTTGTTCGACGATCAGTACGTTGTGCCCCGCTGACACTAGCACATCGGCGGCACCCTTTGTGATGGTGTCAAGAGCATAGCGATTAGAGCAAAGGGGAAGGGGCGTCGTGTGATCTTCTCGGATGAGAGCAGATTCGGTATGAGTAGTGATTCTGCACGTAGAGAGACTGGGACACGTAAGTCGCCCAAAAATATTGTCGAACAAGTTACTTTTTTGTGGTCGAGTTGTTAAGGTGTTATGGTGCGGGGGGGGGGGGGGGGGGGGCCGTGATATCCAAATCTTTGAACACGACACTCACTGGTCAACATTATTTTGACACTGCGATCCCTCATGTGCTTCTTTTTCTCTTAAGGATACATTCGGCTCTGACTTCTATTTTATGGATGACAATGCGCAACTGGATCGAAGAGAGCAGGTGGGGGAGCTCTTGGAACGCGAGGATCTTCAGCGAATGGACTGACCACCTCATTCCCCCCAATTAAATCCCGTAGAGCAAGTGGGTGACGCATTGGATTGACGTAATGTAGAATGTCCAGATGCACTATCGACCCTCCGGCAGTTGTCAACCGGAGCGCCCTACCACAGCAACTCCTTACCAGCCCTGTGGCCAGTATAGGAGCAAGTTGCAGAGCATGCATTGGTGTCCGTGGTCACCACACGCCATAGTAAGAACCATTTCACGCTTTAATGGCCAAGGGACCACCATGAATCTCGATGACTTATTGTCATTGAATAAAAGTTCGTCTTTCGGTTGCCCTATATACTACAGCAGTTCTTTCTACGTACGCTACCTTTCTTCGAGTTATGTTACTTGGCAGTGACACATCATACGAAAGCAACTGCCGTCGTTAAGTTTTAGAAACCAGTGTATTATCCTTAGATGCTTTACTATGTGACTGCGTCTAGAAGTGTACCATTGATTTTGCAGTAGGATATTACCCCGTTCTGTCTCCTCGTTGCGAGTATTACTTTGCATCTAAGAGGGGCGTTCAGTAAGTAAGGCAGCAATTTTATCACACCAATTTCGACTGAAAAAATGCAGACTTTGTTGTGGGACATCGTGGAATATTCCCGCTTCTGCCCTTATAGTTTCATAAAGTTCCGGTAGGTGGTGGCACTTTACGTAACCTTCAAAATACACTACCGGCTATTAAAATTGCTACACCAAGAAAAAATGCAGGTAATAAACGGGTATTCATTAGACAAATATATTATACTATTTCACACAATTTAGGTGCATAGATCCTGAGAAATCAGTACCCAGAACAACCACCTCTGGCCGTAATAACGGCCTTGATACCCCTGGGCATTGAATCAAACAGAGCTTGGATGGCGTGTACAGGTACAGCTGCCCATGCAGCCTCAACACGATACCACAGTTCATCAAGAGTAGTGACTGGCGTATTGTGACGACCCAGTCGCTCAGCCACCATTGACCAGACGTTTTCAGTTGGTGAGAGGTCTGGAGAATTTGCCGGCCAGGGCAGCAGTCGAACATTTGCTGCATCCAGAAAGGCCCGTACAGGACCTGCAACATGCGGTCGTGCATTATCCTGCTGAAATGTAGGGTTTCGTAGGGATCGAATGAAGGGTAGAACCACGGGCTGCAACACATCTGAAATGTAACGTCCACTGTTCAAAGTGCCGTCAATGCGAACAAGAGGTGACCGAGACGTGTAACCAATGGCACCCCATACCATCACGCCGGGTGACGCCAGTATGGCGATGACGAATACACGCTTTCAATGTGCATTCACCGCGATGTCGCCAAACACGGATGCGACCATCATGATGCTGTAAACAGAACCTGGATTCATTCGAAAACATGACGTTCTGCCATTCGTGCACCCAGGTTCGTCGTTGAGTACACCATCGCAGGCGCTCCTGTCTGTGATGCAGCGTCAAGGGTAACCGCAGCCGTGGTCTCCGAGGTGATAGTCCATGCTGCTGCAAACGTCGTCGAACTGTTCGTGCAGATGGTAGTTGTCTTGCAAACGTCCCCATCTGTTGACTCAGGGATCGAGACGTGGCTGCACGATCCGTTACAGCCATGCGGATGCCTCTCATCTCGACTGCTAGTGATACGAGGCCGTTGGGATCCAGCACGGCGTGCAGCATTACTCTCCTGAACCCACCGATACCATATTCTGCTAACAGTCGATGGATGTCGACCAAAGCGAGCAGCAATGTCGCGATACGATCGATGAACCGCAATCGCGGTAGGCTACAATCCGACCTATATCAATGTCGGATACGTGTTGGTACGCATTTCTCCTCCTTACACGAGGCATCACCAAAACGTTTCACCAGGCAACGCCGGTCAACTGCTGTTTGTGTATGAGAAATCGGTTGGAAACTTTCCTCATGTCAGCACGTTGTAGGAGTCGCCAGCGGCGCCAACCTTGTGTGATGCTCTGAAAAGCTAATCTTTTGCATATCAAAGCATCTTCTTCCTGTCGGTTAAATTTCACGTCTGTGCGGAATCGCTTGGGCACTACGAGGCTGATCCTGAGAATTTCTTGTCGAAGAACGGGCACAGGCGACAGTTCATCACCGGAAACAAACGGGAAACCTGGAACAAAGTGGCAGTCCATGGAGTGGCGCCAAAACACCTCTTCTCCGACGTAAAAGTCCAAAGTCGCATCCCCAGCCGATAAACTCATGGTGAGGATCTTCTGAAACTCCGAATGGCTTATTCTGTTTGATGTCCTCCCTCAACGTAAAACGACCAAATATGAAATGTTTCAAATGGCTCTAAGCACTATGGGACTTAACATCCGACACCAAATCTGAAGTGTACCGTGTTACCCTCAGGAAATGGAAGAAACGTCTTCAGCGTGTTCGTCGCCCCAAAATGCAAACGAACTTCTTCTCCATGATAACGCAAGGCCTCACACAAGTCCGCGCACCCAAGGGGAACTCACAAAACTTCATCGGACTGTTCTTCCTCATCCACACTGCAGCCCCAACTTCGCACCCGATTTCCATCCGTTTGGTCCAAGCAACTCGCGTGAAGCAGTACTTGGATCATGGTGAGGTTGTTGATGGAACAAGAACTTGGCTCCGACGTCGACAAGTAGAGTGATACCATGCGAGCATAATGGCCCTCCCAGTAAGATGCGTTAGGCCATCGCATTGAACGGAGATTATATTGAAAAGTCGGGTATTGTAGCCAAAATAGTGGGAAATAATATAATATATTAGAATGCCGAATAAAGACCCGCCAGGTTAGCCGAGAGCGCTAATGCGCTGCTTCCTGGACTCGGGTAGGCGCACCGACCCCGTATCGAATCCGCCCGGCGGATTACCGTCGTCGGCCGGTGTGCCGGCCAGCCTGGATGTGGTTTTTAGGCAGTTTTCCACATCCCGCTAGGTGAATACCGGGCTGGTTCCCACGTTCCGCCTCAGTTACACGACTCGGAGACATTTGAACACGCTCGCGCTATTCCATGAATTACACTCGCCACAGACAGCAGGGATACACTAATTCCATCCCGGGGTGTATGGGGTGGCGGCAGGAAGGGCATCCGGTTACCCCTTTCCACTAACCTTGCAAATCCGTTCCTAACAATGTCGACCCTGCGTCAGCGCGGGAGATGGCACCAGTGAAAGAAAGAAAGAAAGAATGAAAGAGAATGCTGAATAAAACCAACCTGCTTTCAGAAAAAAAGTGTTGCATTACGTATTTAACGCCCCACGAAATTTTAAAGAGCGCTCCGGTCAGTACACTAAGTCGTACTACCTTTCCTTACTGTCATCTGACGATGGTACTTGTAGACCACAGCCGGCCGGTGTGGCCGTGCGGTTGAAGGCGCTTCAGTCTGGAACCGCGTGACCGCTGCGGTCGCAGATTCGAATCCTGCCTCGGGCATGGATGTGTGTGATGTCCTTGGGTTGGTTAGGTTTACTTAGTTCTAAGTTCTAGGCGACTGATGAGCTCAGAAGTTAAGTCGCATAGTGCTCAGAGCCATTTTGTAGACCACAGCGACCTCAGTGGACAAATCCGAAATGCTGCTAACGTTGTCTAGTAGATGGTCTACGTCCTGTTAGACTTCCTTGGCGCCGGCCGAAGTGGCCGTGCGGTTAAAGGCGCTGCAGTCTGAAACCGCAAGACCGCTACGGTCTCAGGTTCGAATCCTGCCTCGGGCATGGATGTTTGTGATGTCCTTAGGTTAGTTAGGTTTAACTAGTTCTAAGTTCTAGGGGACTAATGACCTCAGCAGTTGAGTCCCATAGTGCTCAGAGCCATTTGAACCATTTTTTTGAACTTCCTTGGCACACAGTCAGTGTTACCTTTAGTTCTAACAATTTCTTGACCATGTTAAATAGCTCTTATACCTGTCAATATATTTATTAGTTGAGATTTGACATTTGAAAGCATGACGTTTCATGACGGCAGAAACAACTATTAGAATTAGTTACGTCTATAAACGTTATGTCTCCCATATTATACTTACCGCTGCTAGAGAGATGATGTTCGAGCACAGATTCAAAACATTAATGGCAACTACAAACAGGACTGGTGTCCCAGTAGCCTTCTGGAACTCGTTGACACATCTGCAACGATATGAAACATTCCACATGAAGGTTTTGTTGATTACACTTCTATTATCTTTCGTCATATGATCAAACATATACACGTTTCCATGGATCTAGAAAAAAATTTGAAAAAACAGCTGGAACAAGTTATTGTCGTATGCGATGGTGTTGGCCAAAGCCAGAACACAGTTTTCTTCAAAGAATATAAATTTGAAATCAGAAATTCTGTGAAAGATTCCAAGTAGATGTGTCACTTGGGTATGACGTCAAATGACGCCAATACGACGTAACTTACATCGTAGCTACAATACTGCCACACATCACAAGTAATTCACATTACACGGTTTTGGGTTTGTAAAACTTTAGCTTGGGTTGATAAGTTACCCCAAGATATGATAACTTATTATATTGTGGAACGAAAGAAAGCCAGCTTTCCTGTGTCTGACCTGTACAAATGACCAAGTACCGAATCACAATGGGGAGAGAATAAACACTGAAAGGGATATCTGATTTTCCTCTTCATCCGGGCACAGTTTATTTGCTATTTTTAACATTGTATTGGATCGATGCAGCTACGCTATCTTTAACAGCGATGAGTAACAAGGCGGTTCCCGCGATGGGTACACCGAGAGCGATACTGACATTGTCGTATTACGGTGCTCAAAATATGCCACTGGATGCGGAGCTTGAGGAAGGCGTGAAAGCCGACGTAACTAGGCGATCTTAAACTAAGGGCAACCACAGACATTTAGGTGTGAAACTAAGACCTTCCTATATCAGATATTAACTGTCAGAGTCAACTTTGGCGAGCGGGATGGCCGCTCGGTCTAGGCACCTTGCCTCGGTTCGCGTGGCGCCCCCCGTCGGCGGTTCGAGTCCTCCCTCGAGCGTGGGTGTGTGTGTTATCCTAGGGACCGATGACTTCAGCAGTTTGGTCCCATAAGAACTTGCTACAGATTTCCAGCTGTTAGAGTCAACTTTCGAGATTAGAAATGCTGGGTGGGAGCCTAAGCGTCATTAAAGGTGTGTTGCCATAATTCCACTATCCTATTCACTTTTGTCTGTGCGTTATGGAATACGGGGACTAGCTCACAATTTATTCACCTCTTACTTTAAGAACAGACAGCAAAAGGTTATTCTCCACAGTAATGAGAGTGGCGATGATATAGGGTCTGTGTGGGGCACAGTTAATTGGAGGGTGCCCCAGGGGTCAGTCCTGGAGCCACTCCTGTTTCTCATTTATATAAGTGGTAAGCCTTCTAGTATTACAGATGATTCTAAAATATATCTGTTTGCTGATGACAATAGATTGGTAGTACAAGATGTTGTGTGCAACACTGGCACTGTTTAAAATAGCGCAGTTGAAGACATAAGCTCATGGTTTCTAGAAAACAAACTAACTCTAAATCAGTAAGACTCTTTTACATATCAACAAAACCTGACGTTCTTTTTACACAGAATGGATGATTAGTGGGACTGAACAGTTCAGATTTGTAGTGTTCAGATAGATAGTAAACTTTCGTGCAACGCCCATGTTCAGAATCTAGTCCAAAGACTGAATGCAGCCACTTTTACTCTTAGAACAATATTTGCTTATTTTCATTCGCTTATGACGTATGGCAGTATATTTTGAGGTTACTCTTCCCATTCTCAAAGCGTATTTTAGGCTCAAAAACTGGATGTTCTGGCAATAAGTGGTGTAAGTTCGCGAACCACTTCTCGACCTCTGTTCATTATTCTGGGTATTCTGACATTGGCCTCTCAATATATATATCCTTTAATCGCGTTTCTTGTTAACAGTATCAACTTATTCCCAAGTATTATCAGTTTTCACTCACTTAATACTAGGCACAAATCCAATCTGCATTTGTATCGCATCTCCTTGACTGTTGTACAGACAGGCGTGCAATATTCTTCTCCATCCATTTTCAGTAAGCTGCCATCAGAGTTCAAAAATCTTATCAGTAACCCAAGCGCTTTCAAATCTAAGCTGAAGAGTTTCCTCATGGGTCACTCTTACTTTTCTGTCAAAGACTTGTCAAAAATTAATCTAATGCCCGCGTTACATTGTTGATTGCGTTATGTAAACGCTTGCCGTTCTTTTATGATTCATAAACATTTCATTTTATATGTTATTACTTTTCTGTTACAATTTCATGTACTGACACGTTTCATGACCATGTAAATTTGCTCTTCAGTTTCGTCCTACGGAACTAGACGTGTGATATAAAAAAAGTATACTGAAACTTCCTGGCAGATTAAAACTGTGTCCCGTACCGAGAATCGAACTCAGGACCTTTGCCTTTCGCGGGCAAGTGCTCTACCAACTGAGCTACCCAAGCACGACTCACGCCGCGTCCTCACAGCTTTACTTCTGCCAGTACCTCATCTCCTACCTTACAAACTTTACAGAAGCTCTCCTGCGAACCTTGCAGAACTAGCACTCCTGAAAGAAAGGATACTGCGGAGACATGGCTTAGCCACAACCTGGGGGATGTTTCCAGAATGAGATTTTCACTCTGCAGCGGAGTGTGCGCTGATATGAAACTTCCTGGCAGATTAAAACTGTGTGCCGGACCGAGACTAGAACTCGGGACCTTCGCCTTTCGCGGGCAAGTGCTCTACCAACTGAGCTACCCAAGCACTGGCGGAAGTAAAGCTGTGAGGACGGGGCGTGAGTCGTGCTTGGGTAGCTCAGTTGGTAGAGCACTTGCCCGCAAAAGTCTAAGGTTCCGAGTTCGAGTCTCGGTGCGGCACACAGTTTTAATCTGCCAGGAAGTTTCATATCAGCGTACACTCCGCTGCAGAGTGAAAATCTCATTCTGAAAAGTATACTGTTTACATCAAGGAACAAATGACGATTAATATTTTGCTGACAGCGCAGGTATCGTTCTGGTGTTACACGAAGCATGCTAGAGATTTTTGCTCCAAGGTAGGTGCTGCAATCAGCGTTATGATGCACTTCAGATCTGAACTCTCTGTTGCACACGCTCTCGCTTTTCCGCAATCTTTGGAATTAATTGTTTTAAACTGAGGAATTTTGATTAATTTTTAGTGTTTATTAATAAATGCATTATAACGGCGTCCCGGAATTTTATTTAAAGTAGATTAGATACCGATCTATCCAGTCATAAAAACATAGTTAAACTCGTAGCAGCTCTAAACGATTCCAATATGCTACAAGATCTGCTATGAGGGTTTAGGTCAGCAAGAGTAAAGCACAGAGCAGACTGGACAGGTAATAGGAGTTTCTACGCACCGATTCCCAAAGGTAATACAAAGCAGTAAGGAACAACAAGTTTTACTACATCTCTACTGTACCACTTTCTACGGGCTTGTGGCAAGGCTGAGAAATATTTATCGAGGTTTGCAACCGAAACCGATCTTGCAATATGGCAGCCCTTGAGCGGACTAAGTTCTCTCTGCCACCTCCTCCAACCCTCATTCTCTGTCCATATCCTCCTCTCCTTTCCTTGTCCATCGCCGGCCGCTGTGGCCGAGTGGTTCTAGGCGCTTCAGTCTGGAACCGCGCGACCGTTACGGTCGCAGGTTGGAATTCTGCCTCGGGCATGGATGTGTGTGATGTCCTTAGGTTAGTTAGGTTTAGGTAGTTCTAAGTCTAGGGGACTTATGACCTCAGATGTTAAGTCCCATAGTGCTCAGAGCCATTTGATTTGAAACTTGTCCATCTGCCCCATCTCCATCTCCACTCTCTCTGTCCATCTCCTCTTCTACATTTCTCCCTTCACCTCTCTCTGTCTGTCTCCTCCTCACCACTATCTGTGATCTGTGTCCTTCTCCTCCTCGCCCCTCCCCCTCTCAGTCTGTCCGCAACATTCTCCCCCTTCTCTACCCACACTATCACCCCCGTGGTTCCTGGCTCTTGCCCCAACAATACTTGTTTCCAGATAATAAGCAAAATGTGTACAGATTTTGGTTTAAATTGATCCATTGGTTTAGCAGCAGCTTATTACCCGCAGCTTTGCCTGCGAACGCACTTGTCACATACGTTCACATCCATTTGACATATTTCACTCGTACTTGTACACGTGTATTTGTATCTCTAGCTAATTTCGCCCTGCAGTTTCGTTTTCATGCAGCTCTATGTTTGTGACGTCGTATCTTATGTACTACATTCATGTTCAGAAGATTGGTTCAAATGGCTCTGAGCACTATGGGACTTAATATCTGAGGTCATCAGTCCCCTAGAACTCAGAACTACTTAAAGCTAACTAACCTAAGGACATCACACACATCCATGCCCGAGGCAGGATTCGAACCTGCGACCGTAGCGGTCGCGCGGTTCCTGACTGAAGCGCCTAGAACCGCTCGGTCACAGAGCTTGGCTGTTCAGAAGAGACAGAACACCTTGAACACCTAGAGATAGGACGTTCATATTCACAGGACATGAATATAAGTATATTCTGCAGAAATGACTATAATTTCAGTCACCTCGGTTCAGCACGTGTCATGTTGCTTAGCAGGCACAGGGTCCCCCGTCGGCCCTCATAACTTGTTCCACGCGTAATTGCATCCGCGGGAATGGCGTCCTGTTGTATAGCCGACCATGCTACACTCACTTGGTTCCAAAGTTCATCTGTAATGACTGACATTGGGTCACAGCACTGCACCTGTCGTTTCACCACATTCCACAGATTTTCAACTGGCGTCAAGTCTGGTGATCTGGGGCTAGGGCAAAAGGCTGACATACTGTGACTCCAAGAAGGCACGAATTTGTGCTGCATCATGTGGCTGTGCATTGTCTTGCTGAAAAATGGCGTCTATAGTGCTGTGCAAAAAGGGTACGGCTACGGGTCGCAGGATGTCATTCAAGTAGTTCACACTGTTCACAGTGTCCTGGACATGCACCATCTGTGATTTGTATTTGCATACAGTAGCATCCCACACCGTAAGACCTCGAGCGGGCGCTATGTGTCTTGATCAGATGCAGTCAGTGTGATGCCACTCTCCTTGCCTGCGGCGAACCTAAATGCAGCCATCATTTTCAAACAAACAGAACCTGGATTCGTCGGGAACCACTATCTGATACCATTCCTGTCCCCAGTAACGTCATTCCACACACCATTGCCGTCTAGCATGTTTCTGCACATTCGTCAAAGGTAGGCGGAGAAGTGGACATCGCGCACGTAACCCATGCTGCAATAAACGGCGACGGGCTGTTATCCCCGAGAGTGTACGATGTGTTACACTGTTCCACGGTCGTGCCAGAGCCGAGGACGACGCATGTCTGTCCTACAATGCCATTTGGATGAGATGTTGATCTTCTCGAGGGAGTGGTCTGGGTGGCGCAACATACAGGTTGGTCGGAAATTCCCGTTACAAACTTCTAGGACTTGTAGAGGGGAGTGAGTACGTAATATTTTGAATAGGAATACATGTCCGCAAACGTACCGTTTTCGTACCGTTTGAAAACATGTTTGCTAGGTAGGTTTGCAACGGGATAGTCATAGTGATGGGTGCTTACGTCAGATCGGCCGATGCCATTTGACATCCTACCCTACCTCACTGACCTGGTTGAGCCTCATTCACGCGTCTGTCAGTGTTGGAGCAACATGGTTGAGCACAAGTTTGCAGAGAACACCGACATGATCTTCCTGAATGGCGAAGCTCACGGCAATGGAAGAGCTGCTCGTCATCTTTATCAAGATAGTTCTCCACAACTTCGAACTACATCGCGTACCCTTTTCGCCACAATCACGCAGCGGTTTCGAGAAAGGGTACCTTCACCAGCAGCAGGCGTGACTGTGGCGCTCCAGGGAGGTCCCACACGCCCGAACTGGAAGAGGCGTTAGTGCATCACGTTGATGAGAATCTGTCAACAAGTAGTCATTGTCTATTAATGAGTGGAACTATAGAACAAGTGATTTATTGGATCACACCCAGTCAACTACTTGTAAAAATGGTCGCATTAATAACACGTTTTCAAATGATTGTTGCACGGAAATGGTACCTTTCTGAACATGGGTTCCTATTCAAAATATTATGTACTCACTCCCCACTACAAGTCCTACGGTCCTCAGCGAACCATCCTGCGCTACCGAAACATTTCGTCCCACACGAGCAACGGTTTCCCGGATGGATGCATCACATTCCCTCATGGCAATAATGCGCCCTCTTTCAAACTTGACGGTACGGTTTTGCGCATACGTCTGCGAGGCATCCTGCATGTCTGGTCAAGTCACACTGACGCATTACCTTCAGTTTACGACGACAACGAGAACGGCAGGCACATTTTGCCGGTAGGTGGTCTTGCGCCGCGATATTGATGTTGACCCTGAACCCACAGGCCGACATGGTTCAAATGCTAATCACTTCTGCAGAACACACTAATGTACATGTCTTGTGAATATGAACGTCCTATCTTAATCGTCAAAGTGTTCCGTTTTTTTTCTGAACATGAGTGTATGTATAATACAATGACACAGTTTTGCAGCTACATCCAGTGGCATATGTGGATACCGTCTCCAAAATGTGTTGGTAGTAAAGAACCAGTAAATTAAAACTTCATGCTTGTTGCAGCAGTTTTACTACATGAACAGCGAAAATGTATTACGCGAAAACCTCTTTACCTTTCGTCATTTTATGGGGGATGTCAGCGAAATAGAGTCTCATAAGGATTTGGAATTATGTGTCAAGTTTGTTGCAAGTCACTAAGTGCTCTCGTTCTCACACACTGGATGAATATAATCCGGCTATTTAGGGGTCGTGAGCTACGGTAATTTTTGCCCCCACTCTTTTGAGAGGGAGATGGTTCTTTCCCTCGCAGTGTTTTTTCCCAGACAGTAAATGATACATGTACCAAGTTCGATTGAAAACCACCCAGTTGTTTAGGAGGAGATGTTGAACATACATACATACACATTTGTAATATGTTTGGATAATGCCTCGAAACCAGAAAGAAAGCGCGTAATACGCTATGTCTGCCGCTTCCTTTAATCCGTGGCAACTGTTATGGACAACACGTTCACACGCCCTTTGGCTTCTTTAACAGTAAGTTTGAAGTCTGAAAACAATAGGACTTCATGAAGGGTACAGGAACATACACTGAAGAGCCAGAGAAACTGGTACACCTCTCTAATATCGTGCAGGGCCCCCGCCAGCACGCAGAAGTGCCGCAACACGAGGTGGCATGGACTCGGCTAATGTCTAAAGTAGTACTTGAGAAAACAGACACCATGAGTCCTGCAGGGCTGTCCATAAATCAATAAGAGTACGAGGGAGTAGAGATCTCTTCTGAACAGCACGTTGCAAGGCATCCCAGATATGCTCAATAATGTTCATGACTGGGGAGTCTGGTGGTCAGCGGAAGTGTTTAAATTCAGAAGAGTGTTCCTGAAGCCGCTCTGTGCCAATTCTGGACGTGTAGGGTATCGCATTTTCCTACTGGAAGTGCCCAAGTCCCTCGGAATGCTTAATAGACATGAATGGATACAGGAGATCAGGCAGAGAGCTTACGTGCGTGTCACCCGTCAAGAGTCGTATCTAGACGTATAACGGGTCCCATCACCTGTCAGAGTCGTATCTAGACGTATCACGGGTCCCATATCACTCGAACTGTACACGCCCCACACCATTGCAGAGTATCCACCAGTTTGAACGGACCCCTGCCTACATGCAGAATCCATGGATTCACGAGGCTGTTTCCATATTCGTAAACGTCCATCCGCTTGATACAATTTGAAACGAGACTCGTCCGACCGAGCAACATGTTTCCAGGCATCAACAGTCCAATGTCGGAGTTGACGGGCCCAGGCGAGGCGTAAAGCTTCGTGTCGTGCAGTCATCAAGGCTACACGAGTGGGCCTTCGGCTCCGAAAGCCCTTATCGATAATGTTTCGTTGAATGGGACGCACGCTGACATTTGTTGATGACCAAGCACTGAAATCTGCAGCAATTTGCGGAAGGGTTACACTTCTGTCACTCTGAAAGATTCTCTTCAGTCGTCGTTGATCCCCTTCTTGCTAGATCTTTTTCCGGTCGCAGCAATGTCGAAGATTTGACGTTTTACCAGATTGCTGATATTCACGGTACACTTGTGAAATAGTCCTACGGGAAAACCCCCACACCACCGCTACCCTGGCGATGCTGCGTCCCATCGCGCGCACGCCGACTGTAGCAACACGTTCAAACTCACTTAAATCTTGATATCCTGCCATTGTAGCAGCAGTAACCGATCTAAGAACACCGCCAGACACTTGTTGTCTTATAAAGGCGTTGCCGACTGTAGCACCGTATTCTGGCTGTTTGCATATCTCTGTATTTGAATATGCATGCCTATACCAATTCATTTGGTGTTTCAGTGTATAACGAAAGCCTACAGAATTATGCGTGACCTTGTCACCGCACAGCACAGTATTATTCTACTACTCATTAGCTGATTACACGTCGTTTCCCGGTTACTTATTGATCCCAATCTTATACTGGGGTGAAAGTATCACCCCAGTATCATCTGTCAGCCTAATGACCTCTACAATTGTTAATTTGACACTAATGTCCGTTACTTTCAGTTTCTCGAAATATTTTTTGTCTCTTAAGACCACTGTACGCTATTCAGTATACGAGTGGCAGGAGTAGCCTCTAACCTTACCTTTGGCAACCGCAAAGTTGCGCAAATGATTTGAAGAAATCGTCATTATTTAGAGACCAGTAGTTAACATTAACGAAAAACATTTACTGTTTCTATTTTAAAACTACCCTCACTGATCAATGCTGTATTACACAACAAGAAATATGAAGTTACTTTCGTAATGTGCTTTTTCCATTATTCATTTTTGCTCTGTGAACTTGAAAGATGGTTGCTAAACGGCGCTTTCAGTTTATTCACAGCTTTGTTTTCTTTGGCTCGTGAAATAGTCTTCAAAAACTTTTTTGCAAAGATATCCTGTAATCGGTACTCGAGTGCAAACTGTTTCAGTTGTCTCTCTGTGAGGCACTGCTGTAGTGACGTGTTTCACTTCCAGCGAGATCCACTTGTGAAATAGTCTTCAAAAACTTTTTTGCGAAGATATCCTGTAATCGGTAGTCGAGTGCAAGCTGTTTCAGTTGTCTCTCTGTGAGGCACTGCTGTAGTGACGTGTTTCACTTCCAGCGAGTTCCACTTGCTTCCAGCCAGTGGGAGTAACGGTCAAGTAGGCCACGTGGCCGAGAGTGTTCGTATTCGCACTCCGTTCTGGACACTGAAGCATGGAAGTTGGAGCAGTTCGGAGGTGGCGGCTAAAGTTTTGGAGACTTTTTGGTGAGGCCGTTTCAGTTATTTGCGGCGACTTAGTTGGCAACGTTTAATACGTTTGAACCGTGGTGATATTCTTGTTGTTTTCTGTATTGGTGAAGACTAGTGAACATGACCTGGTACTTAAGCTTGAGGTGTTGCAGGTGGGCAGACGTAGTTTGTGTTTCTTAAGTTGGTAACTGATGGCAGGATCGTGTCTTAGTGACCCAGTCCTGTGAATTACGCTCTCACGTTTATCATTCCTCTTCCATTTCAATCTATTCAATGCATTACTGAAAGCCGTGTGTAGAAGACTTGTATTTTCGTGATTGCTAGACATCTGATTCATCTTCAAGTGGATTGTGATTCCCACGTAGTGTATGTCATTTTTCGTCAGTTTGAAGTTAATGCAGAGTATCTATTTAGTACCACTGTCATTCAGTTCCGTTCTCCCGGCTCACTTATTTAACGTTCGTGCGTAGTTCTGATGCACGCTTCGTGTGACGCGTGTTGAGCACTCCTGTTGCAAAAATCCCCCTTTGTCTACTCAATAATTATCCAGGCTACTGAGATCGAAATAACTGGTGGAAATAGAATTGTATACAGCTTTCCCACATTGTTAGTGACAAACATCCTGTTCTATTGTACGACTAGTATTCAGGTTGTGAAAGGTAGACTCAAATGCTTTTCCAGAATGCAGATTACTGTGACAGATTTATGCAATACGTGTATCTTTGTAGCAGCGAAATAACTTCCACGGGACATGGTAGGAGTGCCTTCTGCTTTTGAAATAGAAAAAGCAAAATTTTGATCTTGAATTTGCATTCTTTCAAATTAATAAATGATGAAATGGTGGCGGCCCTCAACTACGTACCCTCTGACTCAATGTTGAAATATTAAAAGTTTTGTCTGGTTTCGTTGTCTAGGGGCTGGGATACGTAGTTGCCGCATTACGAGCCAAATACTGCTGAGTCTACAGTATACAATATGAATATACACATGAATCGAATGGTCGAAGGTTCCTATCACTCGGCAATTACGAATTGTGAATGTAAGATATAGATTTATAAATGAAAGACTGCAATTAAATAAAATCTGCAGGTACTATCTTAACGACTTTAAATGTTGAGTACAATAGTAGAAGTACTTTTAAGAATGTGGTATATTTCTGCCAACACTTCTTGGTGTCGATGATCCAGCAATTAAACAGATTATAAGTTGAATAACAGGGAAAGAATAGATCCCTACTGCACGTAATTAGTTATGAACAACAACACAGCTCGCTAGATACGCACTTCTAAACGCACACTATGTCTTCACTGTAGAAGCCACGGAAATCTCACAAGTGCACAAGTCGGCAGTCCGAAGTATTTCTATCTGCCGCGACCATGCGCAAACCGCTCCACACTCTCCAAGTTTCTCTCTCGACCATGCGTCCGTCGTGCCGTACCGTTCCAGACTCTCTCCGTGTCCTGTGCGACTGTCCCTCTCGCGCACTGTCCCGAACTGCCTCTTGTGTCCTCTCCAGTACTCCATGCTCCTCCCCCACGTCCATACTGTATCTCCATTAACGAACGCTATGATTGGCTAGAGTGCTCCCGCCATGTCTTCAAGCCAACACACACTCACAAACATATTAAAACTCATTCGAAATACTGGATTTAGATTTAAATAACTTGAAATTAAATAAATATTCCTACAGCTGGACCATAAACACGCTCTAACACACATTATTAAATACATAAACAAATTGAATAAACAAGTATCAAAGGAACAGCAACAAAAGGTAGGCCAGAAGCCTAATGTCTCTGTGCTTTCTAAACCACAGCAAATATTTAACCAATGTCTTCATGAAAAGAATATATATCGGATATAAACAAAGACATAGACGAATAAATATATTTATAAGCATGCTGCTACCGTTTTTTCGCGTAACTGTGGAGTACTTATAGCCTGACGCGATAGATAGTAATTGGCCATTTGACCTCCAATAGCTCTTGTAATATTCAAGTTACATGCCTGTAATTTATACAAATTTATGTTTACACTAATAGCTTTCTAAAAATCGGATGAACCGTTTAGATTTTGGAAATTCGTTGCTGGATGTTGCTTGTATAATTTACAGTCGGATACTAAACTTTAAACTTATAAAGATATTGAAAATCTGATTACACCATCAGAATAGTCGTGCAAATATCATGATCTATCTGGCTAATGTTAATTTCTATACAAACTGTGAAATGTCTGCCATTAAGGTTTCACAAAGTTCGCCATCTTCGGCACTCCCGGCATGTCTCCTTCATCGACACAGCGTCACCATGGAATTCCCAGCCATGTGGGTGGACCACGAGCTGGGGCTAACCCGTCATGAGCCGGCCGGAGTGGCCGAGCGGTTAAAGGCGCTACAGTCTGGAACCGCACGACCGCTACGGTCGCAGGTTCGAATCCTGCTTCGGGCATGGATGTTGAAACACGTATGTAACGTAGCAGCGATGGTGAGGCACGTTAAAATCTTTGACCAGAGAGCCTATTATCGTGGTTAGTCTGCGATTGACCGCGCGAGTGTTGCGAGGAGTACGCTAGTTGTCGTCATGCAGTACAGTCTATCGATAACAGTAGCTCACTTCAGTTGCGTCCAGTACGCTAGTAGTAGTCGTGCAGTACAGTTGCGAGCAGTCTGTCAGTGGGCAGTCTGTGAGCAGGGCAGTATGTCGGTAGTAGCAGCCGAGTGCAGTTGTGTGTGAGGAGTCGGCGAGCGTCGACATGGCATTCTGGTCAAGATGCTGAATGAGGTATATTGTTAATTAAGGTAATCATCAGATAATGTAAAGTTTGTTTATTGTAATTAATTTTCAACAAGTGCCCCAATAATAATTTTGATTTCAAAGCAATTTTACAAAAAAAAAAAATCATTTAATTACGATTTCCTTCATTTCCCTTAAAGAAAAGTTTCAGTTAAATTTAAAAAAAAATATTATTTGCAATGCAGTTCCTCCAAGCCGTGGCTAACAATAAGAGCAGAAATTTGACAAGCAGTTTCAATGAGGTAAGAAATTAATTCTGATTTTTACACAAGGGCCAAAGACCGATATTTCGGTTTAATTGAATTTTCATTGTCACTGAAGTTTCATTAGCACTGAATTGTTTTTCATTATTTTTGCGAGGAACTTATACTTGGGTCAGATTGCGATTCTCATTTTCATTGTCATTATATTTAATTGCTAGGGAGGTTATGCTTCTTGGCTCCATTTCTCTTAAATGTTGTCATTTTTTTTTAATTTTTGTGGGGAGGTTACACTTGGCGACACCCAGTCCAGGATCGTATTTCGTTGAGAATCTTTTGAAAAACAATCAGATATCTGCTCTTATTTGCTTAGATATAATTAGGATTTGGCGCAACGCTTTTACTAATCTTGTGACTTTCTTTCTACAGGTCAACGGCAATTCGTTGCTCTATTGTATTTGTGTGTTGTTTTTGCATTGTGCTTATTTATTTTGTGAAAATTTTTGACTATTGTAAAAATGCTGCGAAAGACTGTGAATAGTGTATCGCGAGGTATTATGAATGAAATTACCGACCCAAACAACTTTACCGATAGGACATGTGACACGCAGTGTAATGATGACAATCCTGCGTTCACTAACAATCAGTGCATTACAACCACTAATGATGACTTTTATCTTAATGATGAACAAACGAACTCAATTGTCTCGTCTGTTAATTTGACGACAATTGACGACGCGGGACGCTCTATTGTAATGAGCGCTGCCGAGCTTAACACACCCGATTTGGAAAATTCAAGTGACGTACAGACAGATTTTTGCAATGAAAATAACCAGGATATTCAAAGTACGACGGATTCATTTAATCTCGAAATAGTGACTGACAGTGTAAATTCGACTGGCAAACCTTTTTGTAAACCTCAGAATAACCAAATGGTTACAGAAAACGAGACAATTCCAGATCCACCACTAAACAGCACAGAGAATATAAACGCTAGTTTTGACTTGGTACGAATTATGAGAAGTTTGCTACAACAGCAAAGTGAGAAAATAGACAACAATTTCAAACAACAGAATGAAAAACAAAGTGAAGATTTTAGACAACTTAGGGAAGATAACAAACACTTAAATGAAAAACTTGACAATAATGACGAAAATCTCAAACAACTTAGTGAACAGATCAGACAACAGAATGAAAAATTAGACATCAATTCCAGACAGCTTAGTGAACAAATTAGAGCTGTTGCCGCGCAGTGTCATGACACTAAGGAACAGTTGCGCGAGGAAATTGAAGCTAGCTCAAAGAAAAGTAGCGAAGAAATTAGGTCTGTTGCGCAAGAATTAAGGGAAATGCAAACAGTCGCAACAGAAACACTTAGAGTGGAAATTAGTACAGTCGCTAAACAATGCTCTGAAAAAGCTACACAACTACGCGACGAGTTTAAAGCAATGACAGCAGAACTTTCGCGCACAATGGATGCAAAGATAGACGCGAAATTCGAGCAGCAGAACACTCAAATTGACGAGCGATTTAGTCACCACATACAAAACAGTGATACGTGTTTCCGCAAATTTATTCAGGATCAAAACAAAGTCAAACGTCAAGTCATGGAAACAATCACTGCTCAAAGACAAGAAGACAAACGTAAAATGTTCGCGAAAGCGAAGACGTATGTAGACAATAATATTACTACAGTGTCCGACAAAATTAATACCATAGAACAGTTGAACGCGGAATTACGTGATGAAATTTCTGATCTTAAATCAAAAACAGATACACACACAGTAAATATTCAAACAGTGACAGACAGATTCGAACAATTAGAACTAACACAGGATTGCGATGTCATCAAAGCTGATATAAAAAACTGAGCGAAACTACACGTAAGTTGCAAAAACAGATTAATGCGTCCGATTCTAAAACCGATGATCAGGCAAAAATACTGACTGAAAAATATGATGAATTAGCCAGTCGTATTGATGCTATTGAAAGTAATAATGATAATAAATCAGACGATACTGCACCGGTTTCATTTAACCAAACACCTGAATTTCAAAATTTACAACAGACAGTCAATGAGATCGATTCAGCTAATCACTCGTTACGGAGAAATTTGTCAAATTTACAGCAAGAGGTAATAGATATGAAAAATATTTCAGTTAATAACTCAACACAGCAGACGCCACTTTGCGAACATTTGTCTGACTCACGCAGCGTGTATAATGTGAGCAATTTACAGCAACTACGCGACTTAAAATCCGAAAAGCCACGCGACTTAAAATCTGAAAAGCTACGTAACTTGAAGTACGAAATGACACATACAAACAAATTCTCACACAAACCCGAACGTGTTCTCAAATTCAGTGGCGAGAACGTTGATAATAAGCAGTTTGCATTTGTAAGAAAATGTAAGGAATTTAATAATGACAGCGTACAGGTACACGCTTTACACTGTATACGACAATTTATCTTTGTACATTCACCGCTATTACCTGTAATGCAGAAACTAGCTTTGAACCAGAGGCGACAATTTGCTATTGTATTTTCATCAGCATTACGTATTATGCAGAAACTGGAATTAGCAAGAATACAGCGATTTACTTTTGGAATTTTACCGCTATTGCTTGCAACGCAAAAGCTAAAATTTATTTGCAGTGCGTAAATGACCTCAGGGGATTCATTACGCTTTAATGAATATGTGCCGTAGCGAGCATAGGGCCCCGAGCTGGAGTAGTGCTGTTTCATCTTTAGTTTTCTGCACTGCTGCCTTCTCTTCTACTATCCTTTATATCTATCAAAACTGCTCTTTAACTATTGCTCTATCTAGGATTAAGAATATGTAATGAAAACCGGATATGACAAATCTTTACCGAATGTGACAATTTTATTAAGCACTCCCGTAATGACAACTACCGCCGTAACTTTAATAACAGATAAAATCGTAATCATCAGTATGTACAAAATTTTCGGCAGTCGCAACCACATTTTTGTAACAATAGATGTTTTTCACCACAATAGCATGAAAGTCAGCCGCTTAGCATACCTAACCAACAATGCAGTCTACAAGGTCAACCAAACTTTAATGTTTCGCCGCGTGCACGTATAGTCCCAGATCCAACAAATAGTAACGCACGGCAGCAAGGAAACAACTACGTACAAAGAAGACAGTATTTCAATTCCTATCGCAATGCACCGTATAGGAATGACTATCACGACAGACGTAAAAAATGATGAGCACAATTTTCAGCGTACATTTAATAACAGTCTATCTTATGAGCAGCAACATCAGCAACAACAAATAATCATGAATGGAACAGACAATAGGTGTCATCCATAGCGTAACACGTCAGTAAGAAA
Source organism: Schistocerca piceifrons (assembly GCF_021461385.2). Classification (NCBI taxonomy): domain Eukaryota; kingdom Metazoa; phylum Arthropoda; class Insecta; order Orthoptera; family Acrididae; genus Schistocerca; species Schistocerca piceifrons. The sequence goes on along the minus strand of NC_060143.1, from coordinate 490,436,524 downwards.
TAACAGAACAGTTCATATAGTGGATATGCCACAACATTCTCCCGTAAATAATAACACATACGATAGATTTTAACCAGATACAGCACAGATTGCATATTACAGTAACGCAAACATTACTTTTGACACGCAGAATTTTGTTCACGAGAATGTTATTTGAAACATGCTTTGTTGAATGCTCCACTGTTATCGCATCCAGATCTTACCAGAAATTTCTCCATTGCCACTGACAGTTCCAACACCGCTTTAGGCGTACATATTTTCCAGGAAATTGAAGAAGATGGTTCAATAGTAATTAAAAACATCGCATTTGCAAGTCGCATTCTGTCACCTGCTGAACGAAATTATTCTGTTACAGAACTTGAAACATTATGTGTTGTATGGGCTTTCACGAGATTTAGGCACTTTCTTTATGGCAGACATACCACCGTTTACACAGACCACAGAGCGATACAATTTTTACTTTCGGCCAAATTCACTCACGACAGATTAAGCAGATGGAAACTTTATTTACAGGAATTTAATTTTACAATAGTTCACATTCCCGGCACACAAAATGTTATAGCAGACGCACTATCGCGTTCTCTGAGCAACAATCAGCAAGACGTAGCAACCAACTTCTGCAAAACAAATTTCAGTGTCATGTACATTCAGCAAGTTGCATTTGAAAATTTTATTTCATCGTCATTACAGGACATAGCACAAGAACAAAACAAAGACAACGTGTGGAAAGAAATTAAACACCTTTGGGAAGATAAGAATAATGTTACGATTAGAAACCATTACACTGTACGCAATGACATTCTGTTTCGCCGCTCTCATCCTGACAGCAACAATTGGTTATTATGCATTCCTGACGAACTGGTTAACAAATTAATCTGGTACACTCATTTAAGTTACGCACATTACGGAGCACGAAAATGTTTTCTTATACTGAGACAGAACTGTTATTTTACTAATATGGAGAAACGTATACGACGAGTTTTAGCGTCTTGTAAAATTTGCCAGAAAGCTAAATCAGACACCACTTCACATATTCCTCCTTTATATCCCATTGTACCCGTTAAATTAAGACACATGGCCGCAGTAGACATTTTTGGTCCAATTCCGAGAACTAACAGAGGTTTTTGCTACATCTTTGTCGCTGTTGAACTCACTTCGAAATTTGTTACTTTCACTCCGTTACGCAAAGCTACTGCTAAAACTGTTTCGAAAGCATTTGTAAAACATTTTCTATTTCATGTAGGGCATGTGATGAGAGTAATTTCTGACAATGGATCTCAATTTCGTTCTAGCATATGGACACGCATGTTACGAGCTAGAAACATTTCTCCGATTTATATATCCAAGTACCACGCTTCTTCGAACCCTTGTGAACGGTTAATGAAAGAAATTGGTAAGCTGTGCCGCATATACTGCCACAAAAGAAATATTGATTGGGATACACACATACTCTCATTCCAAGATGTAATTAATTCCATTCCAAATGAATCCACTATGCTATCTCCGTCTGTTATATTGAAAAACGTTGAACCATCAAACAAAATTAAAGAATTAGTAAACTTCCCTAAATGTCGTCGACTAAGACACCACGAAATAATTGACATTGCGCTGAACAACATCAAACGTGCCGCAGAGCGCCGGAGAAGACAGCAAAAACAGGTTTGTAGACGCCGAGACTTTCACGTTGGACAGAAGATATTGGTACGTACACACTATTTATCCAGCAAATTAAAAGGTAAGTGCAGTAAATTTGAACTTCTATACGCAGGTCCATATCGGATTCGCAGCATCCCTCACCCCAATGTTGTACACGTCGAAACTTTGAGAACCAGAAAATCGAAAGGCAACCACCATTGGTCAAATATTAAACCCTTTATTGAATGAAGACACTGTATGATTCAACACACTATGATGCCATTTACTAATGCAATTATATTCACCTGACTAATTACTGATGATTATCGTATTTTTTCTTGGCAAGTGCCCGGCAAGGTAAGGTTAGCAGGTCGCTTTTCTTGTCGTTACACATCAGACCGTGCACATTTTCCATTTTTTTTGTGTATATAATTGCACTCCAGTTTTGTTTGTATGCACTGTGAAATAGTTAAGATATAACACACACCAGTTGACTTTGACATTTTTTTTTGCCCTATGACATCTCAAGATCGTGACTGTTTTACATTTTTCTTTTGCTGCTGCATTGTGATATTCTCTGTACATTTTGCATTTGAACACTGTCAATGTCTTTGACATATTACGTTTTCTGTCATGTTATGCTGTATGGTTAATTATGTTACCATAAACCAGTCATTATCTAGTGGGTATATGATTTAAATGCAAGACATTAATCTTTGTTCATCAATTTCAGAAAGAAATGATGCGTGTAAGAAATAAATTCAACAGAAATGGGAATTTCACCTACAGAATAAACGAAAGAAGATGCAATAACTTTATGAGGAAGAGTAAATGGATCAGGATTAACAAGCATTAACAAGAATATACTATACTCATCGTAGAATAGCAGTCTTAACTAATTTTTTCTTTCAGAATACAAGGTGATTGATGCAGGCTGTCAGACAGAACTACACATCTTAGTTTTAGTGATGAAATATGCTAGAGATAAGGAATAGTTATGTAATGAGTAATGAAGTGATTTTTTGCAGATGATAATGAATGCTGATGAATAATGATGAAGAATATGCTGTTATGAATAATGAAGTTTTTCTTTACAGGTGATGATAATAATGAAGTTATGATAATGTGGATAATGAAGTGATTGATAATGAAGTTTTTTCTTTACAGATGAGGATAATGTTGAAGTTATGTATTTAGGCTATGTAGTTGTTTAAGTATTTGTTGCAGTTTGTTTTGACAGCAGATGTTATATTGCATAGTAGGATGACAGAAAGTTTTGGAAATGACAGCTATGGAACACATTTTTATACACATTTCACTACCTGTTAATTCGAAGTTCACTACTTTTCAGCATAGTGTGCGTTTCTTCTTTCAGGTCAATAATCCTTTTTGTATTTTTTCCAGGAGAAGCTTTTCATGATACTTACTAAACCTGTTACTTATTATACCTGTTCTAGTACTTGCATTTTTATTTTTTTACCCATTTGTGTCTATCATTTATAAATGTGATCACATATATGCCTTGTTACATAACCTTGCTACAGCTGACTCATGACGAATGACGTTACCTATCCTCATTTGCAGCAATAGGTCAAAAGCAAATAGTGTTATGCCTCAGCAATTAATTATCGATCCCAACGCAATGCATTGCTAACAAAAAAATGTATTACCAGTTCCAAATAGTGATACCAGTTTGAGAAAGTTCTGAGTAATGCTGAACAGCAATGAATAATATGTCACTTGGAAAATGATTAATTAATTATGCTATGCTTTGTAACTGGAAAAGATTGTTTCATAATGCTTTGTAATTAGGAGAAGGCTAATGATTATTACTATATTGGAATGACACATAATTAATTAACTATGCTATACTTTGTAACTGGAAAAGAATGTGATTGTTTCATAATGCTTTGTAATTAAGAGAAGGCTAATAATTCTTACTATATTCAAATGACAAATGATTAATTACGCTTTGTAACTGGAAAAGAATGCGATTGTGTAATAATACTTTGTAATTAGGAGAAGGCTAATAATTCTTACTATATTGAAATGACAAATGATGCTATGCTTTGTAATTAGGAGAAGGCTAATGATTCTTACTATATTGAAATGACAAATGATTAATTAACTATGCCATACTTTGTAACTGGAAAGGAATGTGATTGTTTAATAATGCTTGTAATTAGGAGAAGGCTAATGATTAATACTATTGGAATGACAAATGATTAATTAACTATGCCATACTTTGTAACTGGAAAAGAATGTGATTGTTTAATAATGCTTTGTAATTAGGAGAAGGCTAATGATTAATACTATATTGGAATGACAAATGATTAATTAACTATGCTATACTTTGTAACTGGAAAAGAATGTGATTGTTTGATAATGCTTTGTAATTAGAAAAAAGCTAATGATTCTTACTATATTGAAATGACAAGTGATTAATTATGCTTTGTAACTGGACAAGAATGAGATTACTATTGGAATGACAAATGATTAATTAACTATGCTATACTTTGTAACTGGAAAAGAATGCGATTATTTAATAATGCTTTGTAACTATGAAAAGAAGGTTACTGATTCTATGTAAAACAATTAATGAACATTTTTCTGTAATACTACATACATGGTACAGAAATGTTCAATAACTGGGCTATGAATGCCGCAAACTACTAATGAAGAATGGTATGTGACTTAATGTCCTTCACCTTATGAGCTAACTACCCTGAATTACTGCAATGTCCATTTGTCCTGTCTATCGTAGTGATCATGGAGCACTATCTTTGGTTTTGCACTAATTCTACGTTGGTGTGCCTTGTAAAAGCGTGGTGTTGACAGGACATGCTGTCCATCACCGTGAGCGATGAAGACGTTATTATGGTCCCACTGTTTGGTGTACCTAATGTACTGCCAAAATGAAAACATGGAACATTACTACGACAGTTCAGTGTCTTGGCTACACTGATAAATTCTGATGGGAAAAGAACTTCAAATTGTGTCACTTGGCGTTGTACTTCTGTGGAAAGATATGGACTTTGAGAACAGTTGTGTGCAATCTAAAGTGCTACAACCATGATGCAATCCTTCCCTTCCCTATCCTAATTCTTGTCACATAGTGAAAATCATTTTGCTAACATCATTTATGTTCATGGCTATACATTTTTTTCGATTCGCTGAACTCCAGTGCGAGTACATTTATGTCACTTGTCGATATGATTTTTTTGCCATTATGTTTATTTGTTGTGAAAATGCTAAAGACATTTTTTCGATTTGTTCTGAAGTACAGTATATGTGCACTCTTGTCTTTTATATTGTATATACATTTTTTATTTTGATGATACGTTCTGAACTACAGTGCATGTGCACTTATGTTAGGTGTTAATATGTTTTCTACTGAACTTCAGTGCCTGTGCACTTTTCTCATTTTTCAATATGATTTGTACTCATTCTGTATATTCAATACTTCAGTGCATATGCACTTATGTCATTTCTTACTCATTGTATATACATTTCGTCATTTGCTGATATGTTCTCAACTCCAGTGCGAGTACACTTATGTCACTTATCAACATGATTTTCTGCCATTCTGTTTATTTGTTCTGAAAATGCTAAAGAATTTTTGCAGTGCGTGTGCACTTTATTATCTGTCAAATAATTTGTATATACATTTTTCTGATTTGCTACTATGTTTTGTACTCACATTTTGTCTTTGTCTGATATATTTTGTACTCGGTGCGTCTGCACCACATTTAATTTATGTACTAAATTTGAATATTCTGTAAATTGTAAAAATTTCTTGCGATGGCAAGTCCAAATGACTCACCATCGCTGCCAAATTTTTTGCCCCCCCAGTGGAGGGTTATGAAACACGTATGTAACGTAGCAGCGATGGTGAGGCACGTTAAAATCTTTGACCAGAGAGCCTATTATCGTGGTTAGTCTGCGCTTGACCGCGCGAGTGTTGCGAGGAGTACGCTAGTTGTCGTCATGCAGTACAGTCTGTCGATAACAGTAGCTCACTTCAGTTGCGTCCAGTACGCTAGTAGTAGTCGTGCAGTACAGTTGCGAGCAGTCTGTCAGTGGGCAGTCTGTGAGCAGGGCAGTATGTCGGTAGTAGCAGCCGAATGCAGTTGTGTGTGAGGAGTCGACGAGCGTCGACATGGCATTCTGGTCAAGATGCTGAATGAGGTATATTGTTAATTAAGGTAATCATTAGATAATGTAAAGTTTGTTTATTGTAATTAATTTTCAACAAGTGCCCCAATAATAATTTTGATTTCAAAGCAATTTTACAAAAAAAAAATCATTTAATTACGATTTCCTTCATTTCCCTTAAAGAAAATTTCAGTTAAATTTAAAAAAAAAAATATTATTTGCAATGCAGTTCCTCCAAGCCGTGGCTAACAATAAGAGCAGAAATTTGACAAGAAGTTTCAATGAGGTAAGAAATTAATTCCGATTTTTACACAAGGGCCAAAGACCGATATTTCGGTTTAATTGAATTTTCATTGTCACTGAAGTTTCATTAGCACTGAATTGGTTTTCATTATTTTTGTGAGGAACTTATACTTGGGTCAGATTGCGATTCTCATTTTCATTGTCATTATATTTAATTGCTAGGGAGGTTATGCTTCTTGGCTCCATTTCTATTAAATGTTGTCATTTTTTTTTAAATTTTTGTGGGGAGGTTACAATGTGTGTGATGTCCTTAGGTTAGTTAGGTTTAAGTAGTTCTAAGTTCTAGGGGACTTATGACCACAGCAGTTGAGTCCCATAGTGCTCAGAGCCATTTGAACCATTTGAACTACCCCGTCATGCTCAGCCAACGTTCGGCACCCCGTGGTTGCTGCCGGGGCGCGGCCCGCTGACAGGCCCCCGCGCGGCCACGCCAACTCCGAACTTAAGAGTATTTCCAGGGCGCCACAACTTGCTCGTTACGTCACAAATTATATCATTACTCAGTTGCTTTGGTGAGACATTTTCAATGAGAGATAGTTTTCGAATTACAGTACTGTGATTACATTCACAAAGAATTATCCCCATGAAAAAATGGTTCAAATGGCTCTGAGCACTATGGGACTCAACTGCTGTGGTCATCAGTCCCCTAGAACTTAGAACTACTTAAACCTAACTAACCTAAGGACATCACACACATCCATGCCCGAGGCAGGATTCGAACTTGCGACCGTAGCAGTCGCGCGGTGCCGGACTGCGCGCCTAGAACCGCTAGACCACCGCGGTCGGCTATTATCCCCATGAACTGGGTTTGGCTACAAGTCGACCACATCAGCACTTTGTAATTTTGATTACATTTTCAGAATTATTTCGAGATCGTGTGGCATTCTATCATATAAGCCAAGCCTGAAAATTTGAAGTTGCGCGGTTTATTATAAGTGTGATTGCTTCTTTTCTTACTACTCAAGGTCAGTCTGCCTTATGAAACTGAAAGTTTGGTCATTAACTTTCACAGAACAAAGCGTTACTTCAATAAATCAAGGCTTAGTCCATCTACACACGTTAGCAGATCAGTTTTTAACACAGTAGATCACTTACAAGCTGTTTTCATCATGACTGATAACTCCTGACAGCAGATCGCTCAGTTTCACTTAGATGTTCGTCAGTATGTTCAGATCGAAATTAAGAATTACGATGAGCGTCGGGTACCGTCATCCAAAAATTGAGCTCAGTCTCTTGCCTCACACTTTTATTAATAGACATTTTTAATGGGGAACCTTCTTGGAAAATTCAACAGCTGAACAAGCACCTTATTTCAGTCTTTTCAGTCCTTCAACTTTTTCCAGTTCTAGTAGCTCCAACTCTATCGCTGCTGACTTCCGTATAATTGGGAGCGAAACGGAACAGCATCTTCGCTAAGTGCTTACCTAAGCAAACTGTATCCTAATTAGTTATAGTGTTCTCACTCTCTCGTTTCGTTGATATTTGGAATAACTTTTCTTTTATCTACGAAACCTTCACATTTCTTATTTTCATTCGACAGTCTAAGATATTATCAAAGATTTTGCCAAATATTTAATTAATTATGTTTTTCATGAGTAGGATGATGGTGTAGGACGTAATGAGTTTTACAATGTTAGTTATAATCCGTCTTGATTGCAAAATTTTTATTCATATGGCCGTTTTTGGTTCATCTAGAACCATCTTCAGATCTGATATTTCGGTTACAGGAGTACCCCGTCCTTATCCAGCAACTTTCACATGCTGCGTCACTCCTGTAACCGAAATATCAGATCTGAAGATGGTTCTAGATGAACCGAAACCGGTCATATGAATAAAAATTTTGCAATCAAGACGGATTATAACTAACATTGTAAAATTCACTGATTGCTGCTATCCTATTAGGCATTATGTCTTTTTTTGCAACGTAATGAGTTTATAGTAGTTATAAGTTTAAAGATGGCTGACTTTTTGTACTTTCATATGAAGATATCGCTTGAATTCCTGCTGTTGAGTGACTGTGTACCATTACTTTCTGGAAATTGATGCAGTGCAACAGTTATGGCCAGAACTTCGGCATCAAATTTTCTGTAGTACACTGACGGAAAAAAATCGCAATACAAAAAAATAATTAATGTACAGTAATGAAATTTCGGAAATACACTTGTCTACATAATACAGGGTGGCGCAGAGGAACTGGAAATTTTGAACGTTACAGTTGGCAGCACTGTAGCGCCGGCAGATGTTCGAAACTTTGCACAATTGATCTGAACGCATTGCCATTTAGTAATCATGGAGAATTGGACTGGTGCGGAACGTGCAGTAGCTGTGAGAGCGTTTTACAAAAATGGTGATAGTGCGACTGCCGCGCAGAGAACATTTCGACAGCATTACCAGCTTTGACGTCATCTGCGCATGCGATTACAACGTGGGTGCGTAATTTTGTAGAAACAGGATCTGCCCTGAAAAAGAAATTTCCAGGTGGCATTCCAACGGTACGTACCCCAGAGAACATTGCAGCTGCTAGAGCTGCAATCGAGAGAAGTCCTCGCCGCTCCGTTCGACAGCATGCATCTTCGCTAGGGATTAAGCGACGAAGCTTACAAAGAATACTGCACGAATTAGACTTCCATCCCTATAAGTTGTAGATTGTGCAACACTTACATGAACGAGACCCAGCGTCACGTATGGAGTTTAGTAGCCAGATATTGGCTAAAATTATCGAGGACGCGAATTTCCTTGGTAACTTATGGATATCAGACGAAGCCCATTTCCACCTGAACGGATTCGTGAACAAACAGAATTTTCGTTATTGGGCACAGGACAATCCTTGTGAGTTTCACCAGCGACCACTACATAGCGTCAAGGTCACAATATGATGTGCTATATCATGTCATGGTGTTATCGGCCCTTATTATTTTGAACGTGAGGATGGTAGTGCAGTGACAGTAACATCCGTTCGATATGTTGAAATGCTTCAAACATTCTTTACACCGAGACTGTACGAGCTTAATCTTAACGTCGAAAACATGTGGTTTCAGCAGGACGGACCCACGTCACACACTGCTCGACAGTCGATGGCAGCAGTTCGTCAATTGTTTGGAAGACGCATTATTTCACGTAACGGTGACATTGCATGGCCTGCGAGATCCCCTGATCTTAGTGTGTGCGACTTCTTCCTGTGGGGATATCTTAAAGGCAAGGTGTACCGTACACGTCCTGCAACGATCCATGAACTGAAGGAGAACATTGAAAACGAAATCACTGCCATCCGCCAAGATTTGCTACACCGCGCATTCCAGAGTTTTCATAACAGGCTGTTAGAGTGTGAACGCCGAATGGGAGCACATCTTTCCGATGTCATCTTTAAAAAGTAAAGAGACGCTTTTGGACATTTTGATTGTAAAGACATACTGAATAATGGCGTACTGAATACATTCATTTTCGTTAATAAATTACTAGTTTTATGAATTTATTCATGGAAATGACGTTATTTCGAAATTTCCCGTTTCCCTGCGCCACCCTGTATATTTGATTAACATTGCAAGAACATAGATTCACGCAGGCACGAGATAAACTGTTGTAACCACGCCAGTTTGAGGCGCCATGTCACAGACTGTGCGGCCTTTCCCGTCGGAGGTTCGACTCCTCCCTCGGGCATGTGTGTGTGTGTTGTTCTTAGCTAAGTTAGTTTAAGTTGTGTGTAAGTCTAGGGACCGATGACCTCAGCAATTTGGTCCCTTAGGAATTCACACACATTTTATTTTTAAACTGCTGTAAATTGAAATGCTAGTTCATTAATAACCGTATAACCACAGGAATGTTGAATACAAACATGCCAACGTGCTTGCATTCTGTTGCACAGGTGGTGGATGTCAGTTTGCGGGACGGAGTACCGTGCCTGTTGCACTTCGTCGGTCAATACGAGGACGTTTAATGGTACTTGTGGATGACGCTGGAGTTGTCGCCCGTGCTGGATTGGAGACAGATCTCGTGATCGAGCAGTTCAAGAGACACTCTGAAGAGCATATGGGACTACAACAGATGGATGTGGCCGAGCTGTTGGGAAACACTCCTCAGAATGCGGTTCATGAATGGCAGCACAGCAGGTCGAGTCACGAATATGACGCACGAATTCGCAGTCACGGTACCTGGGATAGCCACGGGAGTTCTCCTGCTGTCATACGAAATCGCACCCCTGACCATAACTCCAGGTATAGGTCCGGTATGTCTAGCACGCAGACACGTTCGTTGCAGGCCTCCATCTTACCAACACACAGCCGTCGCTGGCAGTGAGGCAGAACCTGCTTTCATCAGAAAACACAACAGTCCTCCGCCTTGCCCTCTAATGAGCTCTCGCGGTAGTTTGGGGACAGTCGAATGCACGCTACAGGGCGTCTGGGTCTTCCATCTCGGTAGTGTCATCTGTCCCCCTGGAGCTTGGTCTTCTTCCACTCTACATTCTTGTGGCCACTGCCGCCAGCAAACATGTACAGTGGCTACATTCCTGTCGAATCTTCCTGCAATATTACGGAAGAAAAATCCAGCATTACATCACGTTGTTCAAACTCAGTGAGGTGTCGATAATGGCGTCTTTGTCGTCTATAAGGCATTCTTGACTAACATCATCGCACCATGTCCAATCTCAAAGGTAACAAACGCTCACGACCGTTACAGCGTGTTTTTCAAGCAAACCTGATTTGCATCCTCGTAGTGGCTATTTTCCTGTCGGATACTACCGATAAATTGGGTTATTCCAGAACAGGGTGTAGCAATGCAATTCTGTTATTTTTCAACTTCTCCCAGCGTAATTCATGACAAAACAGGTCACAGATGAACGGCCAGATGTCAGGATCTAATGGGCACAATATTTTGGCAAGCAACCATTTTGCTATCATCAGATTTGCTGATGAATTCACTGCCGAGGAGTCGGCATGGGGCTTATATTTCCTCCTTGATCCACCTGCCACCCCTCCTTCCCTTCTCCCCCGACGTCAGTTCATTCTGGGATATCTCGTTCCTCTTTGAAACGCCTGGTTAAATCCGCAGGACAGAACAGGTAGTAGGAATTGTGGAAAGGGGACAAAAATGAGCGGCTGTCAGTTACACTTGAACACATATAACTGTATTTATTTTTCCAAACATTACAGCGCAAATTTCCGAGCTTAACTATCGACTGAGGCACAGCCTCTTTAATTTTTAAAACGGGTGACGGCCCATGATTTAAAAACACAACTACAATAAATTTTCAAAGGCAGAAGGTCCAAAGCTTTATCCTTAAATAATTTTAAAAAAGGAGGCTGAAGGCCCAGACAATCTAAGACTTAACAATAAGGAATTTTACCTTTAAAGCGGCTGAAGGCCCATGATTCAAAACACAACTACAATAAATTTTTACAAGGCAGAAGGCCCAAGTCTTTATCCTTAAAAATTTTTTTTAAATGAGGTTGATGGCCCAAACAATCTAAGACTTAGCAAGTAAGGAATTTTAATTTTAAGGATGCTGAAGGACCATGATTCAAAAACACAACTACAATAAATTTTCAAAAGGCAGAAGGCCCAAAGCTTTATCCAAAAATATTTTAAATGAGGCTGAAGGCCCAAACAATGCAAGAATTGACAAGTAAGGAACTTTCATTTTTAAAACGGCTGAAGGCCCATTATTTAAAACCCAACTCAAAGCACACAAATTCAAATCATCGGCTATGAGCCATTAAAATACACAATCAAACATCAATAAGAAAAGGTAGTACAACCAGAGGCGTTCTGAAGTTTCCGGGGGTCGGACTGCACTTGAAATATTAACCTTTTCTTAGGGGAGACAGGTAATCGGCCCAATTATATCCGAACCGCCGGCAACCCAAACAAGAGACAGTCAACGGACCCAACGACAAGACGACTTGCTTTCCACCCGACCAGTACATAAGGAACTCCAATGTCAAAACGTAAAAGGCGTAGCCGCCCACAACCAAGTATGCATAAGCTGTCAAAACTACATGCACGTGTTGGACAGCGACAACACCTTGAGGAAAGGACACCGCCTGAATTTTACGTCAGCGGCCAGGGCAGGTAACCGGAACGCTAAAGGCCACAAGGCAGAAAATTCCACTGGTGCACTTGGACTTCAAATAACCAAAATACAGTTAAACTCCACCAGATGGTCGCCAAACTTTCGCCAACTCGAACACTCGCTGTTGCTCATGGGAATACCCCCGATAGCCAACCATGAAAACCAGCGGTACAATGTGAACAGACTGGCTTCGGTAATTAAATCACCAATCAACTTTGATGTCCCAGGTTGGTGAGCCACGAACCTCGTAGCAATCAGAACAGTTGCCCCACACTCTGGCACTGCGTAGAGACCGCCAGCAGGCCCGGCCCACTGCGCCACGCGAGATTTCCGGGCTGATCCACACCAACCGACCGACTGCTCACAACCAGTACGCCGACAACATTAAAAAAACTTGTCAGTCAAAATCACACAAACTACACACAGTTTCATGAACACCTGCACGAAGAATTAGACAATGCTAACGGCAGTGACTGTACAATAACAGGGATGAATCACGAGTCGGCACGCACAGCCAATCCATCAGCCATTGCCGGCCAGATACATATCGTCCGGCAAGACGACCGACCGACGATCAACCAAAGCCGTCCCCACTCCAATCATGTGTGGCGGCAACCGTCGGGCGAGCCATGGCGGTCCGGACCTCACTGCTGCCGCGCCCCGACTGAACTCGTGCCGCGTACCTACTCAAACACTGCCAGCCCGAACTCTACTGCTGGCGCGTTGCAGCTGACTGCCAGATACGAACTAACTCGAACACACGACAACCGGGAAGTAATAGCAGTCGGCAAAGATAATACGCCAGAGCTTATATCAATAAGCGTCAGGCAGGCAAGGCGGCAACTCAGTGACACAAGTAATTAAAATTAACATAACGAGGTGGTAGTACAGTAAAACAGGATGTCAAATGAGATGTGGCACGAACACGAGCCACGCACGGCTCACTCCTCTTAAGCAGACTAAATGCTGGTTCCTTGGTCCTACTAAGGACATAGCCTCTGTCACGATTGTTCAACTGTTCCCCTACTTAAATCTCGACAGATTCATTACTCTTCACCAGTCTTCTACAAAATTCTTGGAACTTATTCGCCAGCGATTTGATCTAGATACTGCCAACAGTTTTAGGCTTGTCTTGAGGTCGACATAGCTGCTTTTCGATGATAGTTACTACGAGCAGGTGGATAGAGTAGCTTAGGGAATCCACTTTCACCAACTGTTGCCAACACAGAGCGTTTCGAGTTGATGAGGAAGCCGTGGAATCAGCCCAAAGGAAACCAAACTGGTTTTTTTTTCGATACAGATAATTAATCGGTCAATTAATTACGAGAAAATTGGTCCGATATCCACGCCGCTAAACGACTAAAACGGTAAACCGGTCACCTTTTCCAGTTGTAGGTTACCTGGGTAATTACTTCCAGGGGGCAACAAAAATTTTGCTTTTAGTATTTCATGTAATTATTGACCAAATTTAAACATTTGAAATGCTGTCATGGCCTAATCATTAAGGATTAGTCTTACGTTAAAAGTTTAAAACAGTAAGTCTAGTATTAGGAATGCGTATATGTCAAGAGGCAGCTGACTCACGGCGCGCAAATTACCCAAATTATATTCGTCCAGTATTTGAGGAGGAGAGCACTTAGCGACTTCCGAAACACATCACACAATTTCAAACTTTTTCTGAACTGTTCCTAGCCTACAGCCCAAAAAAATGAAAGGAAAACACTTGTAAAATACACTCCTGGCCATTAAAATTGCTGCACCAAGAAGAAATGCTGATGATAAACGGATATTCATTTGACAAATATATTATGCTAGAACTAACATGTGATTACATTTTCACGCAATTTGGGTGCATAGATCCTGAGAAATCAGTACCCAGAACAACCACCTCTAGCCGTAATAATGGCCTTGATACCCGTGGGCATTGAGTCAAACAGAGCTTGGATGGCGTGTACAGGTACAGCTGCCCATGCAGCTTCAACACGATACCACAGTTCATCAAGAGTAGTGACTGGCGTATTGTGACGAGCCAGTTGCTCGGCCACCATTGACCAGACGTTTTCAATTGGTGAGAGATCTGAAGAATGTGCTGGCCAGGGTAGCAGTCGAATATTTTCTGTATCCAGAAAGGGCCGTACAGCACCTGCAACGTCCACTGTTCAAAGTGCCGTCAATGCGAACAAGAGGTGACCGAGACGTGTAACCAATGTCACCCCATACCATCACGCCGGGTGATAATCCAGTGTGGCGATGACGAATACACGCTTCCAATGTGCGTTCACCGCGATGTCGCCAAACACGGATGCGACCCGTGTAACCAATGTCACCCCATACCATCACGCCGGGTGATAAGCCAGTGTGGCGATGACGAATACACGCTTCCAATGTGCGTTCACCGCGATGTCGCCAAACACGGATGCGACCATCATCATGCTGTAAACAGAACCTGGATTCATTCGAAAAAATGACGTTTTGCCATTCGTGCACCCAGGTTCGTCGTCGAGTACACCACCGCAGGCGCTCCTGTCTGTGATGCAGCGTCAAGGGTAACCGCAGCCATGGTCTCCGAGCTGATAGTCCATGCTGCTGCAAACGTCGTCGAACTGTTCGTGCTGATGGTTGTTGTCTTGCAAACGTCCCCATCTGTTGACTCAGGGATCGAGACGTGGCTGCACGATCCGTTAGAGCCATGCGGATAAGATGCCTGTCATCTCGACTGCTAGTGATACGAGGCCGTTGGGATCCAGCACGGCGTTCCTTATTACCCTCCTGAACCCACCGATTCCATACTCTGCTTACAGTTATTGGATCTCGACCAACGCGAGCAGCAATGTCGCGATACGATAAACCGCAATCGCGATAGGCTTTATCAAAGTCAGAAACGTGATGGTACGCATTTCTCCTCCTTACACGAGGCATCACTACAACGTTTCATCAGGTAACGCCGGTCAGCTGCTGTTTGTGTGTGAGAAATTGGTTGGAAACTTTCCTCATGTCAGCACGTTGTAGGTGTCGCCATCGGCGCCAACCTTGTGTGAATGCTCTGAGAAGCTAATCATTTGCATGTCATGGCATCTTCTTCCTGTCGGTTAAATTTCGCGTCTGTAGCACGTCATCTTCGTGGTGTAGCAATTTTAATGGCCAGTAGTGTAAACAGACGTTTGAAACTGTATTATATATAAGAGTGCAATTCTTTAGAGACCGGGATAAAAGGGGTTACTGGTTTATAACTGACATTCTTGACTCCCACCAGACCTAGAACACAATTACGTGAATATTGTTCTTTAAGACACGTAGTACGTTTACTTACTTGATTATGAGTTGGTGGTGCTGAATGTTCTTGACAAGCAGTCGATACGTATCGTTGCATTCACTTCTGTGCGCTTCGAAGTACCCTGGAGTGTAAGCAGGTGTCAAAAGTTTCACTGCAGCGAATTGTGCTGAAGGGAAATTTGGGATGACCGCCGAAGCATCGTGTGTCGCTCCGGCACGAGACGCGCCAACGTGGTGAACCTCACCAATCTTTCTGTTAGAATGTCCGATCACATCAGCTCCGTTCCCCGTTATTTCAACGTTGTCATTGAGGACGTGAAGCTCCGCAGCGAAGTTGATAATGAGCGTGATGTACAGCACGTCGACGCACATCGCAGAGAACACGACCCAGGCGAAGACGACGGCCTCCAGCGCGAACGTTAGGCTGTAGGTGTCTGGTGCGTTCCCGTCGAAAGGCAGCCAAACTGGTAGCGGCAGTGCAGGATCCGGAGACGTCCCGTTTAGCGGAGGCGGCTCACTGAGCAGGGGGTCCACAGCCCATATCATTCCCCCCATGACAGCCATAATCTGCGGCAGAAGACAGTGTCAAACATGGATCTGACTTATTATTCTGTAATTTAACGCTATATTTTAATAAAACTTTTAATATGTTTTTTTTCCTCAGTAGCTTGTTTCAAAAAGGAGGCCTATTATAAATGTAAACATGTATCCTCGTGCATAGAACCACACTACTCGGCGAACTGGAGACTTTGATGCGTTTCTTTAGTTACCAGTTTTCCCCACCCAGTACGGCAGCACAGGCCGAGAGAAGAAAAGACCAAGATGAAGAGTTTAGCGTAAAGAGACTTTTTTCTGAAACTACCAGACGGAAGGGTACAAGCTTGAAAGATATATTACTGCATAGTTCATCTACTAGGACATCCTGTGCCCCGGAATAGAGTTATCTACGAGTGACAGAAGTCATGGGTTAGCGATATGCACATATACATATGGCAGCACTATAGCGTACTCGAAGTATGCGAGGGTCACTCCAAAAGAAATGCACACTATTTTTGTAAAAATCCAGTTTTCATTCGGCATGTGTGAAAGTCCTTCCCGCTTGTTTTCAAACTTAGTTCAACCTGTTCCCGTGAGTGGCGCCGTCACAGCATGTCTTCAAGATGGCTGCTACACTTGACGTTCGTCAGAAGCAACGTGCTGTCACAGAATTCCTGTGCTGTGAAAACGAGACAGTGGAAAACATCCACAAGAGGTTGAAAAAGGTGTATGGAGATGCTGCTGTCGATCGCAGTACAGTTAGTCGGTGGGCAAACTATTTACGTGATGAAAGCGGGCACGGTAATATTGAGGATTGTCCTCGCAGCGACAGTCTTCGTACTACACACACTCCAGAGAATGTGCAGAGAGTTAACGATTTGGCGACTGCTGACAGACGCATCACAGTGAACGAATTGTCACACTACGTTGGGATAGGGGAAGGAAGTGTTTGCAGAATACAGAAAGTGTTGGCGTTAAAAAATTTTGTTCCAGGTGGGTTCCCAGGACGTTGACAGTGGCTCAAAAAGAAACAAGAAAAACGGTATGCAGCGAACTTTTGGAACAGTACGAGAATGGTGGAGATGAATTTCTTGGAAGAATTGTGACAGGTAATGAAACATGGCTCCATCCTTTTTCACTAGAGAGTAAGAGGCAATCAATGGAGTAACATCATACAAATTCACTCAAGAAAAAAATATTCAAAACCACACCTTCTGCTGGAAACTTTATGGCTACGGTGTTTATCGATTCCGAAGGACTCTTGCTTGTGGACATCATGCCAAGTGGAACCACCATAAATTCTGATGCATATGTGACGACACTGAAGAAACTTCAAGCTCGACTGAGTCGTGTTCGACCACATCGGCAAAAGCAGGATGTTTTGCTGTTGCGCGATATTGCACGGCCACGTGTCAGTCAAAAAACCATGAAAGCGATCACAAAACTCGGATGGACAACACTGAAACACCCGCCTTACAGTCCCGAACTGGCTCCATGTGATTATCATCTCTTTGGGAGACTGAAAGACTCTCTTCGTGGAACAAGGTTTGAAGATGATGACTCCCTTGTGCACGCTGCCAAACAGTAGCTCCAACAGGTTGGTCCAGAATTTTACCGTGCGGGTATACAGGCGCTGGTTCCAAGATGGCGTAAGGCAGTTGAGAGGGATGGAAATTTTGTGGAGAAATGAAAATATTGTTCCTAAACGATGTATGTACACACTGTAAAACTTTCAAACATGTAGAATAAAAGATGGGTTTAAAAAAAATAGTGTGCATTTCTTTTGGAGTGACCCTCGTAAAAGGGCAGTGCATCGGAGTAGCTGTCATTTGTACTCAGGAGAGCCGTATGAAAAGGTGTCCAGCGTGAATATGGCCGCACGAATGGAATTAACAGATTTTGAAAGAGGAATGGTACTTGGAGCTAGATACAAGGGACTTTACACTTCGGAAATCGTTAGGGAATTCCCTATTCCGAGATCCAACAGTGAGTGGAGAATACCAAATTTCAGACAATACCTCTCACTGTGCCCAACCCAGCGGCCGACGGCCTTCACTTAACGACCGAGAGCAGCGCCATTTGCGTAGGGTAGTCAATGCTAACAGACAAGCAACATTGCGTGAAATAACCGCAGAAATCAATGTGGAACGTGCGATGAACGTATGGTACGACAGCACGGCGAAATTTGGGTTTAATGGGCTATGGTATCAAACGACCCACTTGAGTGTCTTTGCTGACGACATTGCCTGCAGCGCCTCTTCTGGGCTGGTGGTCATATCGGTTGGGCCCTAGACGACTGGAAAACAGTGACCTTGTCAGACGAGTTCTGGTTTCAGTCAGTATGAGCTGATGACAGGTTTTGAGTATGGTGCAGACCCCACAAAGCCATGGACCGAAATCGTCAACAAGAAACAGTGCAAGTTGATGGTGTCTCCATAGTCCTGTGGGCTATGTTTACATGGAATGGACTAGGCGCTTTGGTCCAACTGTTCCGATCATTGATTGGAAATGGTTATGTTCGGGTATTTGGAGACTATTTGTAACTGTTCATGAGCTTCACGCTGCCAAAAAACAATGGAATTGTCATGGATGACAATGCGCCATGTCACCGGACCACAGTTATTCGCAATTGATTTGAAAAAGATCCTGGACAATTCGAGCCACTGATCTGACCACCCAGATCGCCCGACGTGAATCCCATCGAACATTTATGACCCATAATCGAGAGGTCAGTTCGCGCACAAAATTCCCCACCGGCAACACTTTCGCAATTATGGACGGCTGTGGAGACAACATGGCCCAACATTTCTGCAGGGGACTCACAACGACTTGTTGAATACAAGTCACGTTGAGCTGCTGCTCTATGCCGGGAAAAGATTGTCCAACATGATATTTCGTGGTGTCCCATCACCTCTGCGTATTTCTCCTTCTTATGGTGTGGTTGGTTGGTTGGTTTAAAGAGGAGGGGTGGGGAGAAAGGGACCAAACTTACGGTCTGATCGCCATTGAAAAATAAGTAATGACTTTGGTTCCAATAGATCTCTTCCATTATGAGCTGATTCTGGATGCACTATTAAATATTGTGAAATATACAGTAGAAAATAATGTAAATTCTGTGATAGAGCAGGGAGGATATACAGGGTGCTTCAGAAGACATAGCAAATATTTTAGATTTTAGTAGTATAACATTAACACACCAGGGTAGCCGAGAGTGCTAATGCGCTGCTTCCTGGACTTGGGTAGGCACACTGGGCCCGGACCGTATCCGCCCGGCGGATTAACGACGAGGGCCGGTCTGCCGGCCAGCCTGGATGTGGCTTTTAGGAGGTTTTCCACATCCCGCTAGGTGAATACTGGGCTTGTCCCCACGTTCCGCCTCAGTTACACGACTCGCAGACGTCTGAACACGTTCGCACTCTTGACACTAACATTGCCAAATCCGCAAGTAACACGGCCGACCCCGCGTTGGAGCGGGGCAAAGGCAGAAAGGAAAGGAAGGGAGTATAACATTAACTGAATTTCCCGTCGGTGCTAGACAGAACATGATAATAATATTAAGTACACTCTCATTAAAACTGCTTGTTGGTTGACATCTGTCACTTGCTGCTCATTGGCTGCCACTCGAGTATAGGCGACACACAAGCATAGAGGGTCATTTCACAGGTGCTGTTGGCAGTGGCCGACGTGACGTATGATGCGAACGCGCGGTACTTGTCGGCAGCTGATTTCAAGTGACCAATGAATGAACTACGGCAGACGATGCGTTTAGTAGCCTTGAATTTAAATTCATGATCTAACCTAACCACAATCTTGTGATTTGCACTGCATCCGAAAAAATGGCGATCAAGAACCTGAGGCAAAACTATTGAAGCTTACTTCCACGAAGAAATTCAAGATAGAAGTAGTTCCGTGTCAGCGCCAAAAGCTTACTGTAATTTCTCGCTTCCATTGGTTTCAATAGACCTCTTCTATTCCCATAACGTTCTAAGACAGCATTAGTGTTGTGCTTCTTGACATAGTCACGTCTGTCAAATATCTAGGCCTAACATTGCAAAGCGATATAAAATAGAACGAACATGTGAGTTTGCTAGTACGGTTGGCAAATGGTCGACTTCGTTTTATTTTGAGAATTTTGTGAAAGTGTAGCTCATCTACAAAGGAGATGGAGTATAGAACACTAGTACGACCCATCCTTGAGTGCTGCTTCAACGTTTGGGATCCCATCCAGGTCGGATTAGAGGAGGACATCGAAGTAGTTCAGAGGCGTGCCGCCGGATTCGTTACCAGTAGGTTCGATCAGCTCGGAAGTATTACGGAGATGCTTCTTGAATTCAGATGAGGATGCCTGGACGGAAGAGGTACTGTTACGGAAATTTAGAGAACCGGCATTTGAAGCCGACTGAAGAATGAGCCTACTGCCACGAACGCACATTTCGCGTAAGGACCACAAAGCCTACTACGGAGACACTCGTTTTTCTATCTCTTTATTTGCGAGTGGAACAGAAGAGGAAATGACTTGTACTGGTACAAGGTGCCCTCCGCCACGCACCGTACGTAGGCTTGCGGAGTACATACTTCGATGTATATGTATAAGAAACTGTACTCACACTGCCCACACGAGCTAGAGCGTTACCAGATAATCAAGAAACTTGGCTGGCAATTGGTAACTGGTTATAGGCTGTAGAGCCACAGCATGTAGAAACAAAACATAATGTTAAAAGTAAGGAAACTTTTTTGCGTATTTTCCTCCACCTATTGCTAGCTGCAGGCAATTGCGTTTTTCATATTAGCGTAGTTATTACTCATTTCAGAGTCACTGGGACTTTCCAAAGCGGATGAGCAGTTTGAAGCAATAATAAGTTCCGTAACACTACCTTCGGGAAGATCTTCATTATTCCACGCTTCGTCAAGTACTCAATTTGCATGCCGTCACAACAGTCCTCCAGTGCTTTTCGGAGGCATTTTCCAGAACGTGAATAGTTATTTTCTCCACTTCACACACAGTAAGGTTTTCCATTCTCGCGGACAACATATTATTTTACTTGCGGCCAAATACGTTCAATTGCAAAATAGTTAAGGCTTTCGTGGCCACTTGTTGACAAACTGCCTATTGGCTTCTGTCTCGGATTCTTCGGCCGACGTTCATCTAATGATTTTTCGGCATTGTCAAAGCTTCACCCTCCATTGCCGGTGGTGAACTGGAGCCGAGTTCGCGGGCACAGACTTCCATTTCTAGATGTGCTGGTCACAATGGACGGCGAAAACCTGGGACACAGCGTGTATCGAAAACCGACACACACGGACCGATACCTGCACAAACTGTCAAACCACCACCCGATCCAGAAAAGAGGCATGATTAGTACGCTCGTAACGAGAACAGGACGAATATGTGAGCCGCAACACCTCAAACGAGAAATGCAACACCTGGAAACTGTCCTGAGGAGCAATGGGTACTCCACAAATTATATTAGAAGTGTAACAGAGCCAAACACTCGGTGAAGTAAGGAACCAGAAAAAGAAATGTCGGGTACGGCCTTTCTGCCATACATTCCCAGAGTGACGGACAGAATCGGCCGTATATTGCGCAAACATGGCGTAAAGACGATTTCAAACCGACAAGGAAGATCAAAGAGTGTCTTAGACCGTTGAAGGAGAAAAGAGACCCACTTGCAATGTCGGGAATATACCGTATACCATGCACATGCGGAAAAGTTTATTCGGAATGACTGGACGATCCATTAACACCAGGATCAAAGAGCATAAGCGACATTGCAGGTTGGGGCAGGTGGAGAAATCGGCCGTGGCAGAGCACGCACTGAATGAGACCGACCACGTAATAAAATTCGTCGACACGGAAGTTCTGGCGGTAGAGAAGCACTATCACACGCGCTTGGTTCAAATGGTTCAAATGGTTCTGAGCACTATGGGACTTAACATCTATGGTCATCAGGCCCCTAGAACTTAGAACTACTTAAACCTAACTAACCTAAGGACATCACATAACACCCAGTCATCACGAGGCAGAGAAAATCCCTGACCCCGCCGGGAATCGAACCCGGGAACCTGGGCGTGGGAAGCGAGAAACACGCGCTTGTTCAGAGAAGCTGTAGAAATACAAAAACACGCTAACAGTTTGAACAAGAAAGAGGAAAGCCTTAAGGTAAACGGATCCTGGCTTCCCGTACTGCAGCGAACGACCGTCGCAGGTAGCAAGAGGAGAACCGCACCGGAAATGACCGCGGAGAAGCCCTCGGACGTTGGCGCGCCAGGTACATATAGTCTGCGCCCGCGAGCTCGGCTCCAGTTTACCACCGGCAATGGAGCGTGAAGCTTTGACAATGCCAGCCACTCGTGCTGGCCAAACGTCAGAAAAATCATTAGATGAACGTCGGCCGAAGAACCCGAGCCAGAAGCCAATACACGTTCAACTGCGTTCGTTAAAGTGGCAGTAATAAGGTGGGAGTCATATGACATTATGTCCGCATAACCTGACACGGCAGAAATTGTGTTCAGTTTTTGACGGGCTGTGTACTGGGCCCTGTTACCTTTAAATCTAAAGGGGGTGCAATCGGGGAGTTTCCCTCGTAAGTGTCCAAGACAATGGAAGAATGGAGTGTTTCAAGTTTGGTTACAAAATGGATGGAATTCCGAGTGTCCGACAAAATGGAACCTTATTGCTCGAACAAAAAGATAACGCACTGTGGGTTAGAAAAGTTTTACGCCACGGGTACCATGGAAAAAAGATCTTACTTTTGTTAAAGTGAATGATGTTGTCGCCGTGCAAAACAGAGGAATCATTCAACCGTAAGAAAAATGCCGAAAAATGTTGTTACATTGACATACATACACACGGATATTCTGCAGACCACTGTGAAATCCATGGCAGAGGGTACTTCCCGTTGCACCAGTTACTAGGGCTTCTTCGGGTTCCATTCAAGTACGGACCACGAAAAGAATGATAGTTTAATGCCTCTGTGCGCGGTGGGTTCAAATGGTTCAAATGGCTCTGAGCACTATGGGACTTACCATCTGTGGTCATCAGTCCCCTAGAACTTAGAACTACTTAAACCTAACGAACCTAAGGACATCACACACATCCATGCCCGAGGCAGGATTCGAACCTGCGACCGTAGCAGTCGCGCGGTTCCGGACTGAGCGCCTTGCGCGGTGGGCTTCATCTAACCTTTTCCTCACGATCCTTACGCGCGCGATACATAGGAGACTTGTAGCATATTCCTAGAGCCATCATTTAACGCCATTTCCTGAAATTTTGTAAGTAGGCTTTCTCGGGATAGTTTGCGCCTCTCTTCAAGTGTCTGTCATCTCAGTTTCCTCAGCGTCTCTGTAACTCTCCGACGAGTCAAACCAACTTGTGAGCATACGTGCTGTCTGTCTCTGTATACGTTCAACATCCCCTATTAGTATTATTTGGTACACGTCCCACACATCAGCAATCTTCTTTGTAGACTGATAGCATTTCCATAATATTCCACCTATACACCCGAAGTCTGCCGTCTGCTTGATATACGACCGAACCTATGTGATAATTTCATATCCCTACAAAGTATTACACCCAGACACATGTATGAGTTGACCGATTCCAGCTGTGAGTCGTTGATAATGTAGTCGTAACATACTACTTTTTTCATTTTGTGAAGTGCACGGCTTTTACACTCTGAAATCTTACCAAGATCTGGCCGAATATCTGCGCAGCATTTTCAAGCAATACTTCATTATACAGGGTGTTACAAAAATGTACGGCCAAACTTTCAGGAAACATTCCTCACACATAAAGAGAGAAAATATGTTATGTGGACATGTGTCCGGAAACGCTTACTTTCCACGTTAGAGCTCATTTTATTACTTCTCTTCAAATCACATTAATCATGGAATGGAAACACACAGCAACAGAACGTACCAGCGTGACTTCAAACACTTTGTTACAGGAAATGTTCAAAATGTCCTCCGTTAGCGAGGATACATGCATCCACCCTCCATCGCATGGAATCCCTGATGCGCTGATGCAGCCCTGGAGAATGGCATATTGTATCACAGCCGTCCACAATACGAGCACGAAGAGTCTCTACATTTGGTACCGGGGTTGCGTAGACAAGAGCTTTCAAATGCCCCCATAAATGAAAGTCAAGAGGGTTGAGGTCAAGAGAGCGTGGAGGCCATGGAATTGGTCCGCCTCTACCAATCCATCGGTCACCGAATCTGTTGTTGAGAAGCGTACGAACACTTCGACTGAAATGTGCAGGAGCTCCATCGTGCATGAACCACATGTTGTGTCGTACTTGTAAAGGCACATGTTCTAGCAGCACAGGTAGAGTATCCCATATGAAATCATAATAACGTGCTCCATTGAGCGTAGGTGGAAGAACGAAACTAAAATGAGCTCTAACATGGAAATTAAGCGCTTCCGGACACATGTCCACATAACATCTTTTCTTTATTTGTGTGTGAGGAATGTTTCCTGAAAGTTTGGCCGTACCTTTTTGTAACACCCTCTATAGAAAACACTGGTAAGATGAAGGAACATGACTATAGGACATCTGTTGATTAGTTGGTTGGTTGGTTTAAAAGTGGGGGGAAGGGACCAAACTACGAGGTCACCGATCCCTTGTTCCTAATACAACAATGCCACAAGTGTGATAATAAAACAGACGAGACGTATAACATACAACGGAAAGAAAGGAAAAACCACAAGAACGAAGGAAAGGCAACGAACACTAAAAAGAACAAAACAGGACATGAAAACAACAGAGAGATGCAAGAAAGGGAGGAGAATAAAATAAGGAAGCAGATTACAGTGGCTGGCCGACCACGAAAATAAAAAGGAAAAGCCAGCCACCTTGCAACACATTAAAACCTGCACCCTAAAAGCACTAGGGTTGAGAACACAGAGGGACAAAGGACATGCCCTAAAACTCAGATCGAATGATAGAACCCACCCTCACGGAAGAAACGTAAAACCAAATCAGCCGATGAGGCGTTGTCTGCTAAAATTAATGATAACGAATCCAAACAACCGAAGACGAAGTCGCAGGGCAGCCAAAGAAGGACGGAGCAGAAGAACATGGGCCACTGCCAACCGGGCGCCGAGCCGACTCTGAGGTGGGTCTTCACGGCGCCGGAGGTAGCCATGGGTCGCCCAGGCATGGCCAATGTGGAGTCGGCAGAGAACCACGGAGTCCCTGCGAGGGTCCCCCATCTAGGACTTCCACACATTCGTGGTCCCCTGAATGGCTCGCAGTTTGTTGTGCTTACTGAGATTTTGTCTTTCCGTCTCCCAAAGCTGAAAAACTTTGCGGTTTAAAACGAATGCAGGTCAGTTCAAAAAATGGTTCAAATGGCTCTAAGCACTATGGGACTTACAATCTGAGGTCATCAGTCCCTTACAACTTAGAACTACTTAAACCTAACTAACCTAAGGACATCACACACATCCATGCCCGAGGCAGGATTCGAACCTGCGACCGTACGGGCCCCGCGGTTCCAGACTGAAGCGCCTAGAACCTCTCTGCCACATCGGCCGGCTCAGATCAGTTACGGGGATGCCGATCTCCAGAAGTGGTTTCCGTGTAGCCTGTTTGGCCAGCGTGTCGGCAAGTTCATTTCCTAGGATTCCGACGTGATCAGGGGTCCAGACGAACATCACTTAACGACTGGGCCGTTCCACGGCATAGATGAACTCCTGGCTGGATTCTACCAAAGGATGACGAGGGTAGCATTGGTCGACAGCTTTCAGGCTGCTCAAGGAGTCAGTACACAAAAGAAAAGATTCCTCAGGGCATGAACGGAGATACTCAAGTGCAAGAGATATAGCCACCAGCTCTACGTCGGGTAAGGAATGCTGTTCAATATGGAAGCCGTGGACGTAGGCAAAGCCAACGCGACCATCAGCTATCGAGCCATCAGTGTAAACCACTTCAGAGTCCCGGAACACGTCAAGATTCGAGTGAAAGTGACAGCAGAGAGCCGCAGGGTTAACGGAGCCCTTAGGACCACGTGAAAGGTCCTGACGAAGCTGCGGCCGAAGCGTACACCATGGAGGTGTACGTGAGGTGGTAAAGGGAAGGTCTCCAGTTCGGAGAGAAGGGACCGCACGCGAATCGCAATCGTTAGCCCCGACCTGGGCCGCCGATGCGGGAGATGGACTGCCGCGGGCGGGAAAAGGAGACGGTAATTCGGATGCTCTGGAGAACTAAGAATGTGTGCCGCGTAACTGGCGAGCAGTTGTGCACGTCTGATCTGCAATGGAGGGACCCAAGCCTCCACCAGTACACTGGTCACTGGACTCGTCCTAAGAGCTCCTGTCGCTAGTCGAACCATGCAGTAATGCACAGGGTCGAGTAAATGAAACGCTGAGGGCGCAGTCGAACCATAAACCACACTCCCATAGTCAATTCGGGATTGGAGAAGGACTCTGTAGAGCCGCAGCAGCGTAGAGCGACCTGCACCCTACTTGGTGTTGCTAAGACAACAGAGGGCACTGAGGTGCTGCCAGCACTTCCGCTTAAGCTGACGAAGATGAGGAAGCCAAGTCAACTGAGCGTCGAAAACCTGTCCTAAGAATCGATATGTCTCCACTACAGTGAGTGGATCGTCATGAAGGTAAAGTTCTGGGTCCGTATGAACGGTACGACGCCGACAGAAGTGCATGACACACGACTTTGCGGCTGAAAACTGGAAGCCGTGGGCTAGAGCCCATCACTGCGCCTTGTGGATGGCTCCCTGCAGGCGCAACTCAGCAACACCAGTACTAGGGCAACAGTACGAAATGCAGGAATCGTCTGTATACAAAAACGGTCAGACTGAACGCCCTACAGCCGCTGATAGACCGGTAATGGCCACTAAAAAGAGATAGACACTCAATGCAAAGCCCTGTCGGACGTCATTCTCCTGGATATGGGGGGAACTATGGGAGGCACCAACATGGACATGGAAAGTACGAAACGACAGGAAGTTTTGGATAAAAATCGAGAGCTAACCCCGGAGACCCCACTGATACAACGTGACAAGGATATGTCGCCAGGTCGTGTCGTATGCTTTACGTAAGTCAAAAAAGACGGCAACCAGATGTTGGCGTCTGGAAAAGGTTGTTCGGATGGCAGACTCGAGGGATACCAGATTATTAGTGGTGGAGGGACCCTGGCAGAAGCCACCCTGACATGGGGCCAGGAGGCTATGGGACTCCAGGATCCAACTCAACCGCCGACACACCATATGTTCCAGCAGCTTACAAAGAACGTCGGTGAGGCTAATAGGCCGGTAGCTACCCACGTCAAGCGGGTTCTTACCGGGTTTGCGCACCGGAATGACGCTTTTCTCACGCCATTGCGATGGAAAGACGCCATCGCATCAGATCCGGTTGAAGACGACGAGGAGATGCCGTTTGTAATCAGGCGAGAGATGTTTAATCCGGCCCAGGAGCTGTGTGGGGGCAACATTCAAGGGCGCTAAGAAGCTCCCACTCTGTAAATGGGGCGTTATAGGGTTCACTGTGGCGTGCAGTGAACCAGAGAACCCTCCCTTCCATCCACCGTTTGAGGACGCAAAAGGCTGGGCGACAATTCGACGCAGAGGCGCGAGCATAGTGCTCAGCAAAGTGCTCGACAATTGCGTTTGTGTCGGTAGACAATACGCCATTGATGTGAACACCAATGACACCAGTTGGGGTCTGATACCCGAAAAGACGTCTGATCTTGTTACAGACTTGGGAAGGTGACGTATGGCATCCAATGATCGAGACATAACTCCCCCAACACTCCTTTTTCGATCTTTGTATAAATACGGGCACGGAGCCGTTTAAAGGCTATGAAGTGCTCTAGAGAAAGGTGCCGCTTATGTCACTGTCGAGCTCGCCGACGCTCTTTAATGGCCTCATCGACTTCCGGCGACCACCACGGGACTGTCTTTCGCCAGGGGTACCCGAGAGAACGAGGGATCGCGTTTTCTGTCGCAGAAATGACTGTTGTGGTGACCTGGTCAACCACAACATCGATGGCACAATATGGGGGAGATTCAACGGTGACAGCAGAGGTGAAGGCTTCCCAGTCTGTCTTGTCTAAAGCCCATCTGGGTAGGCGTCCATGTGCACGTTGGTGGGGAAGTGACAGGAAGATGAGGAAGTGGTCACTAACACACAGGTCGTCATGTGCTCTCCAGTGGATACATGGGAGGAGTCATGGGCTGCAAATTGATAAATCAATGGCCGAGTAACTACCATGAGCCACACTGAAATGTGTGGCGGCCCAGTATTTAAGAGGCAGAGGTCGAATTGGGACAGTAAATTTTCTACTCCTCTGCCTCAGCCAGTAAGCAAGGTACTACCCCACAAGGGGTTATGGGCGTTAAAATCTCCCAGAAGTAGGAAAGGTATAGGGAGTTGATCAATCAGGACAGCCAGGATGTTCAGGGGTACAGCACCATCTGGAGGAAGATCTAAGTTCCAGACAGTTATTTCCTGCGTCGTCCTTATCCTGACAGCAACAGCTTCAATAGGAGTTTGAATGGGTGCAGGTTCACTACACACCGAGTTCAGGGCATAGACGCAAACGCCACCTGACACCCTATCGTATTCGCTACAGTTCTTGTAAAAAACCCTATAGCTGCAGAGGGTAGGGATTCGCATTCCCAGGAACCAGGTTTCCTGGAGGGCAATGCAGAAAGCTGGTATCAAGCTTAACAATTGCCGTAGTTCAGTCAGGTGGTGGAAAAAACCGCCCAATTTCCACTGGAAGACGACGTCATTGTTAGGCTGGGAATGCATGAAGCGCTCAAGGAGGCAAGTTACACCTCAGGGTCACCTACTGCCACCGATTGAGTACCTGTGCGATCGACATCCATTGTGTCTGAGGGTCCGATGAGATCTAGGTCCTCAGCGGACGCCAGAATCTCCACCACATCCTCAGATGCAGAGCTTGTAGGGAGCGGTGGTCTGGATTCTTGGGTGACTTCTTCTATTTTGGTTTCTCTCGCTGTTCCTTTGGTGTTTTTGGCTGGGAGGGCTTCACTGCGTCAGTCTCAGGGACTGAGGAAGACATGTAGTTGCTTCAGCCACTGGTGGGTATCCACTTTTCCACTGGTCCAAACCTGGGAAGGGAGTGACCCAAGGGACCCCTTCCTGGCGAGAGGAGCCAAAGAAAACTTACGCTTCTCTGACTGAGAAGTGGGGACTGATGTAGCCAATGGTTGGGGATGGAGGGTGTTGCTCCTGAAGTAGGTCATGCAGGAGCAACAGGGATGGAAGTGGCCGACATCATCAAGGGGGCAGGTGGAGTCTGACAGCTCTGAGAGCCAACTGTATACGGTGAAACGGAAGATGGTAGAACCTTTGTCGTAGCGTCGGTGTATGTTGACGTCATATTCACAGGATGGAGCCTCTCATATTTTCACTTAGCCTCAGTGTAGGTCAGATGGTCCAGGGTCTTGTATTCCATTATCTTCCGTTCTTTCTCCGCAGTTGACACAGATGGGAGGCGGGGAACATGCAGTACTGGGATGGGAAGTAGATCCACAATCTCGACAGACGGCGCTGGAAGTACAGCAGGAAGACATATGACTGAATTTCCAGCACTTAAAGCACTGCATTTGGGGAGGGATATATTGCTTGACATCACAGCGGTAGACTATCACCTTGACCTTCTCGGGTAATGTGTACCCTCGAAGGCCAACATGAAGGCATTAGTGGCAACCTGATTATCCCTCGGACCCGGATGGACACGCCGGACGAAGTGAACATCTCGACGCACTAAATTGGCTAGCAGCTCGTCATCAGACTGTAATAGAACCTATGGAATATAATACCCTGGATCGTATTTGAGCTCTTATGGGGCGTGATGGAAAGAGAAACATCCCCCAGCTTGTCACAGGCGAGTAATGCCCATGACTGGACAGAAGATGCTGTTTTTATTTAGACTGACCCAGAGGTCATTTTGGACAAGCCCTCCACCTCCCTAAACTTGTCCTCCAAATGCTCCACAAAAAACTGAGGCTTTGTTGACATGAATGAGTCCCCATCAACTCTCATACAGGCGAGGTACTGGAGTGAGAAAGCTTCGCTGCCATCCTTAGCCACGCGTTCCGTCCATGGTGTGGCCAGGGAGGGAAACGATTTGGAATCATAGTTCTGCGCATTTAATTGAGCCCTGGAACGCTTAGTAACTGCTGGTGGGTTGCCACCAGCAAGAGATGACGTACCACACTTCATCGCATGTCATCTGCCCTGATGCCTCCCACTCCGATCAAGGGCTCTCCCCACGGGCGCCACCCAGGCTCAGCAAGGGTCACCGGGCAGGATTGCCATTGCCAGGAATCCCGATGCCCCAGAGAGATAGGCATCTACTCCTTGGCATCCAGGGGAGTGAACGGCGCAGGCATCAGCAAAGCGATTGCTGTGTTATCAGGGGGCTGCAACCAACAGGGTACATGGCGGCCCATTACAACAGACTGGCTGCCGTGCTGGATATCAGGTGCAGAGAAGTCCATGGTCATCGTCGGCGCAGAAGGCGACACTTATAGTGCATGGTGGAAAACGCATCCAGGAAGGTGTCTGTCCTCTCTAAGGGGCTGCAATCATGGACTGTGCGGATGGTCCCGGCGGAGGTTCGAATCCTCCCCCGGGCATGGGTGTGTGAGTTTGTCTTTAGGATAATTTAGGTTAAGCAGTGTGTAAGCTTAGGGACTGATGACCTTATCAGTTAAGTCCCATAAGATTTCACATACATTTGAACATTTTTAAGGTGTCCTCGCCCAAAAGACGGAGAAGGAGCGGGACTGCAATGCAACGACGGGAAAAGGTAAGGTAACGAAGGAGAATGTTCTCTGTGGAATCGGCGAGGAAAGGAATATACAGGGTGTTACAAAAAGGTACGGCCAAACTTTCAGGAAACATTCCTCACACACAAAGAAAGAAAATATGTTATGTGGACATGTGTATGGAAACGCTTGCTTTCCACGTTAGAGCTCATTTTATTACTTCTCTTCAAATCACATTAATCATGGAATGGAAACACACAGCAACAGAACGTACCAGCGTGACCTCAAACACTTCGTTACATGAAATGTTCAACATGACCTCCGTTAGCGAGGATACATGCATCCACCCTCCGTCGCATGGAATCCCTGATGCGCTGATGCATACCCTGGAGAATGGCGTAGTGTATCACAGCCGTCCACAATACGAGCACGAATAGTCTCTACATTTGGTACCGGGGTTGCGGAGACAGGAGCTTTCAAATACCCCCATAAATGAAAGT
The DNA here is from genome assembly GCF_021461385.2 of Schistocerca piceifrons. Taxonomy (NCBI): domain Eukaryota; kingdom Metazoa; phylum Arthropoda; class Insecta; order Orthoptera; family Acrididae; genus Schistocerca; species Schistocerca piceifrons. Next base: position 490,405,291 of record NC_060143.1, on the reverse strand, counting down.
CGAGAGGGTTGAGGTCAGGAGAGCGTGGAGGCCATGGAATTAATTGGTCCGCCTCTACCAATCCATCGGTCACCGAATCTGTTGTTGAGAAGCGTACGAACACTTCGACTGAAATGTGCTGGAGCTCCATCGTGCATGAACCACATGTTGTGTCGTACTTGTAAAGGCACATGTTCTAGCAGCACAGGTAGAGTATCCCGTATGAAATCATGATAACGTGCTTCATTGGGCATAGGTGTAAGAACATGGGGCCCAATCAAGACATCACCAACAATGCCTGTCCAAACGTTCACAGACAATCTGTGTTGATGACGTGATTGCAGAATAGAGTGCGGATTCTCGTCAGCTCACACATGTTGATTGTGAAAATTTACAATTTGATCACGTTGGAATGAAGCCTCGTCTGTAAAGAGAACATTTGCACTGAAATGAGGATTGACACATTGTTGGATGAACCATTCGCAGAAGTGTACCCGTGGAGGCCAATCAACTGCTGATAGTGCCTGCACACGCTGTACATGGTACGGAAACAACTGGTTCTCCCGTAGCACTCTCCATACAGTGACGTGGTCAACGTTACCTTCTACAACAGCTACTTCTCTGACGCTGACATTAGGGTTATCGTCAACTGCACGAAGAATTGCCTCATCCATTGCAGGTGTCCTCGTCGTTCTAGGTCTTCCCCAGTCGCGAGTCATAGGCTGGAATGTTCCGTGCTCCCTAAGACGCCGATCAATTGCTTCGAACATCTTCCTGTCCGGACATCTTCGTTCTGGAAATCTGTCTCGATACAAACGTACCGCGCCATGGCTATCGCCCCGTGCTAATCCATACACCAAATGGGCATCAGCCAACTCCGCATTTGTAAACATTGCACTGACTGCAAAACTACGTTCGTGATGAACACTAACCTGTTGATGCTACGTACTGATGTACTTGATGCTAGTACTGTAGAGCAATGAGTCGCATGTCAACACAAGCACCGAAGTCAACATTACCTTCCTTCAATTGGGCCAACTGGCGGTGAATCGAGGAAGTACAGTACATACTGACGAAACTAAAATGAGCTCTAACATGGAAATTAAGCGTTACCGGACACATGTCCACATAACATATTCTCTTTATTTGTGTGTGAGGAATGTTTCCTGAAAGTTTGGCCGTACCTTTTTTAGATTACTGTTTATCTTTCAGAAGTCTGAGCGGGATGGTTCCTTAGAAAGGGCACGGCCGATTTCCTTCCCCATCCTTCCGTAACCCGAGCTTGTGCTCCGTCTCTAATGACCTCGTTGTCGATGGGACGTTAAACACTAATCTCCTCCTCCTCAGAAGTCTGAGACTACGATTAATATGTTTTTAATATTACGTGCATTGTGCTGCCACCTACTGCCAGGTACTCCATATCAGCGACCTCATTAGTCATTAGACATAGTGAGAGAGCAGAATGGAGCGCTCCGCGGAACTCACGGACTTCGAATGTGGTCAGGTGATACGTGTCGTACGTCTGTACGCGATATTTCCACGTTACTAAACATCCCTAGGTCCACTGTTTCCGACTTGATAGGGAAGTGGAAACGTGAAGGGACACTTACAGCACAAAAGCGCACAGGCCGACCTCGTCTGTTGATTGACAGAGACCGCCGACAGTTGAAATGAGTTGTAATGTGTAATAGGCAGACATCAATGCAGACCTTCACACAAGAATTCCAAACTGCATCAGGATCTACTGCAAGCCTATGACAGTTAGGCAAGGGGTGAGAAAACTTGGATTTCATGGTTGAGCGGCTGCTCATAAGCCACACATCACGCCGGTAAATAGCAAATGACGCCTCGGTTGATGTAAGGAGTGTAAACATTGTACGATTGAACAATGGAGAAACCTTGTGTGGAACACAATGTGGCGATCCGATGGCAGGGTGTGGGTATAGCGAATGCCCGGTGAACGTCATCTGCCAGCGTGTGTAGTGCCAACAGTAAACTTCGGAGGCGGTGGTGTTACGGTGTGGTCGTATTTTTCATGGAGGGGGCTTGCACCCCTTGTTGTTTTGCGTGGCACTATTACAGCACAGCCCTACAATAAGGTTTGCTTCCCACTGTTGAAGAGTAATTCGGGGATGGCGATTGCATCTTTCAACACGATCGAGCACCTGTTCATAATGCACGGCCTGTGGCGGAGTGGTTACACGACAATAACATCACTGTAACGGACAGGCCTGCACTGAGTCCTAACCTGAATCCTATAGCACACCTTTGGGTTGTTTTGGAAAGCCGACTTCGTGCCAGGCCTCACCAACCGACATCGATACCTCTCCTCAGTGCAGCACTCCTTGAAGAATGGGCTGCCATTCCACATGAAACCTTCCAGCACCTGATTGAAGGTATGCCTGCGAGAGTGGATGCTGTCATCAAGGCTAAGGGTGGGCCAACACCATACTGAATTCCAGCATTACCGATGGAGGCCGTCACGAGCTTATAAGTCATTTTGAGTCAGGTGTCCTTATGCTTTTGATCACATTGTGTACAACATACACAGCAAGGGTATCAACACACTTCCCTGTGGTTCAGTCTCGATCCAAGACAACATGCTGCGACCTCCCAACCAACATTTGTAATTTTTTTCTGTTTGCAGATTTGTAACGTAAAGCAAATATTTCTGTGAGGACCGTACTTGTTAATTATAATGAAGAACATATAATTCTGAAAACCAAGGAAAATTAATGTTTAGCTTTTGTATATACTAAAATGGTATCTGTTCATTTGGACATGACCATGCAACTCGTTAGAATAAATTACAATGAAATGAACACACTTAACTGCTTACAGGCGCTGACATACGTCAACGGGGACAGATGAAAATGTGTGCCCCGACCGGGACTCGAACCCAGGATCTCCTGTTTACATGGCAGACGCTCTATCCATCTGAGCCACCGAGGACACAGAGGATAGTCCGAATGCAGAGATTTATCTCTGGCACGCCTCCAGCGAAACCCACATTCTCAACGTGTTGTCCCGCACTACATTCGTTGTGCCCCCGCTCAGGATTGGCATCATGTTCCCTTCACCGATGAAGGATGCGTATGGTTTCAACCAGACAATCGTCAGAGACATGTTTGAAGGCAACCCAGTCAGGCTGAACGCCTTAGACACACTGTCCAGTGAGTGCAGCACGGTGAAGATGCCCTGCGGTTTTGGGGTGGCATTATGTGAGGCCGACGTACGCCGCTGGTGGTCATGGAAGGCGCCGTAACGGCTGGACGATACGTGAATGCCATCCTCCGACCAATAGTGCGACCATATCGGCAGCATACTGGCGAGGCATGGACGACAATTCGCGCCTCCATCGTGCACATCTTGTGAATGAGTTCCTTCAGGATAACGACATCGCTCGACAGAGTGGCCAGCATGTTCTCCAGACATGAACCCTATCGAACATGCTTGGGACAGATTGAAAAGCGTTGTTTATGGGGAACGTGATCCACAAACCACTCTGAGGGATTTACCCCGAACGTGATCCACCAACCACTCTGAGGGATTTACGCCGAATCGCCTTTGAGGAGTGGGACAATCTGGACCAACACTGTCGACGGTTCAAAGTTAAGTATTCCAGTGCAAAAACTACATCACTCCCATACTACTATGAATGTCTCGTAATGAGAAGTATTTTAGCCAGAACTGCAGTTGGAGTAATATTAGAAACTTCATACGGTTAAGTGATCTCATACTGTCAAGTTTTTTGTCATTTTACTCTTTATTGTAAATATTGTTAAATTACTTCACACACCCTCTATCCCTGTGAAGTTTCATTTTGTTTCCATCTCGTCTTGCGTCTGCTCCACTTTTCTGGCCAGGCAATTTAAAGTGTTAACTCACAGCCCTTGTTAAGCGCAGCAGCTTCCACCGTAACTGATGGTACAATTTTTGTCTTCCTCTGTTAGTGGCAGCCGTATTTTGCAATGTGTTACATGTGTTTCTACCTACCGCCATAATGCTTCCCTACGTCACGCATGAATCAGTGAGGAAGCTATTCATCAACCCACTAAACATTGTCTCTGCTCCGTACATAAACGAAGTACATTTTGTGTTACTTCCATCAGAAGCAACCCATTCCTATTATTCCTATTATTTTTACGAAAGTCTTTTGTTCTGGGACAAGTCTCTTCCAGTGCAACAGAGCGAGTCCTTTAAAAGCTACAAGCTGCCCATCCCAGCGTCTTGTTAAAGTGCCTTTACACTGCCATATTTTACAACAATATTTGGCTACAATGGTGTTGCCATTAACACTGCTACAATGTCGCTGCAGTACAAGGCAATCGCCGGGGAATTTTTCTGATGTCGAAGACGGTTGCAGGTAGTTACCGGCGTAATGTCGAGGGATTACCGGTGTTGTCCACCGATAGTGGAGGGTATTTCGAGTGTACGTCAACGGCAGAATTATACTACTTCCTTTTAGGACAGAGACTATTACACCCACAGAGATGCAAATATGGGAACATGGTGCTACAGACTTACGCTGTACGTTGGTTTGAAGCCGGCCCGCTATGTTAGCTGCATTTATGCGTTATGTTATTCTGCACACTTATGTTCATGACTATAACGATCAAGGTCCATCAAAATTGAAAATTAGGTTCATAACGTCGTCTTATAGAGGAACAGAAGTACTGTAACGTAGCAAAGTTTGTTTTTTATAAAAATGATCAAGCTGCTCAAAAATCTTTGCTAAAGTATTGCCTTTGTACACCACTTGCTGCTGAGGAAGAACAGACAAGATCCATTTCTCACTTATATTTAGAGCTTTTCTCATCTCCTTTTTTGTTTCATCTTAAAAATGCTGTAGCTTCATGTTACTCATGTTACTGGCTTTTCAACAATACTTACCACCCACGTATTGTAAACGAATTTCGAACTGTTACATTGATTAGTAATAAAACGAATACCGATATGAAATTGTGCCACATTCAAAGCATGCTGGAAAAGCGGTATTTCTCGGTAGGTCTAGCAGAAACATTCATGTGTTACTGTTACCGAGAATGTCCATTAGGTTGTTTCTTAAGTGAAACGAAAGCATCAGCAATGTCAGGGAATGAAAATGAACAATCCAGTCCTGTGCAGATACAAGTACAAGGAAAAGAAAAGCGCTGGGGCGTATTTCTAATTCTTGACAAACATTACGAGCCATGAGTCACGTCACAGGACATGATTTTAAGTGCTTACGATCATGTCTTCAGAATGTTCCATTTATAGAAAGCAACAGATTGACGAAAGAATTCTATGAAACTGCTTCCTATGACAAAACCTACCTGACTGGACTAATCAGTGTAAATCCTGTGATGCGAAGAAGACAAAGAAGAAGTCCAAATGAAACGGCATGTCATAATTTCTTTCTATGTATGTAAGGCGCAGATAGGTAAACAGGATGTTCATATATGTCAACCAGCATTCTTGGCATTGCTTGGTATCGCCAACAAACATCTTATTGCTCTTAAAAGGCATTGGCTACTACAGGGAAAGCACGTGTGCAGACCAGAGGAAAACGTAACACTAGACCAGTGACACAATTAATAAAATGGTCCGAGCTGTTATGCCGTGGTCGAATGGATTTCATCCTAAAGTCCGACGTTTAGTCCCCATCTGCGGAGGACATTTTCAAGGGCAATCGGATTAGCATATCAAGATTTCGGCATATTTTGTAAGTAAATTAAATGGCATAGTGGTCCAGCCGGTGGAATTAGTTTTGATGTAGTGTCGCTATTCACAGTAGTTCCATTCAATGAAGTGTTACAACAGATGAATCGGATTATTCCTCCCGATGTTTCAGAACTGTTTAAATGTTGCCTCACAACCATTTATTTCAAATGGAACGAAGAGTTCTATGAACAGACGGATGGTGTTGCCACGGCGAGCCCTTTAAGGCCAGCTATAGCGAACTTTCTTATGGATGTATTCGAGTAGCAGGCACTGGAAACTGCGAACAAGAAACTGAATATTTGGTTCCGTTACGTGGATTATTCGGTTGTTTTGTGGCTACATGGCAGGGAGGAACAGGATCGTTTTCATAAACATCTGAACGGGGTCAATCCGAAGATTCAGATTACCAAGGAGGAAGAGGCAGGCGGAAGATTAAATTTTCTTGATGTGCTAGTTTTCGAGGAAGAAGCTTGGGCCACACGGTTTACCAAAATCCCACGCACTCAGACCGTTACCTGCACCGGGACTCGAACCACCGCCCACAACAAAAGCGAGGCGTCCTAAAATAGATGGCAGATAGAGCAAGGAAAATCTGCAAACCAGAGCTGCTTGACGCAGAATTAAAACGTCTCACAAACGCGTTGCTCAATATTGGTTACTCGTTCACAGAGGTGAACAGAGAGTAAAGACCACCGCGTAGAAATTTGAGCGATGCTCAAACGTCAGTGAAATCGAAGGTTTTCCTGCCATTCATTGAGGACCTGACTGACAGCATAGGGAAAAATCCTGCAAAAGCGGAACATCGCGGTAATCCACACACCCACACGGAAGATACAAGATCACCTAAAATCGGTTCAAAAATGGCTCTGAGCACTATGGGACTTAACATCTATGGTCATCAGTCCCCTAGAACTTAGAACTACTTAAACCTAACTAACCTAAGGACATCACACAACACCCAGCCATCACGAGGCAGAGAAAATCCCTGACCCCGCCGGGAATCGAACCCGGGAACCCGGGCGTGGGAAGCGAGAACGCTACCGCACGACCACGAGATGCGGGCCTTAAAATCGGCCAAGGATGTTCGCCAACCGCTGGAAAAAGCTGGCATTTATAGGATTCCGTGTAGTTGCGCTGAGGTGTACTTAGGTACTACAAAAGGAACTGTCAAAGAACGGCTAGAAGAGCACAAGGGCAATTGCAGAAGAGGGGAGATTGACAGATCAGCCGTTGCGGAACATGCTTTACAGCCAGGAGACCACCACATTCACTCTGGTAGAACTCTAGTTCTGGCAGCCACAAGCGGATACCATGAAAGGCTATACAGGGACGCCAACCAGATTGTAAAACACACCAGGAATTTCAACAGGAAGGAGGACGACGTGAAACTGAATGGCAGTTGGATTCCGGTGCTGAAGAAGAAGTGTACCAGTCTTCCACCGTGGGACAAAGCAACAGCGGACGAAGGCAGTCGTTAACGGCCAGTTGTGCTCGTGTATTCAAGACATGTGACGTCAAGCCATGCGCAGAAATGTAATTTTGCCGTAGTCAGTAGCGAGGGAGAGTGTGCATAAGACATTCAAAACAGCTACGATCCCCCTTGAAAACGGCCTCCACGGATGGGGGCGATACGTCGGGGTTTAAGGTCAAATCCAGTCGTCCACGGCGTAATAGCCCTGAACATTTTATCAGTCGTGACATTTCCAGCTGTGTAAGTTTTCATGTTACACTAGACCAGTGGTAGGTAGGAAGCGGACCGCGAGTCCCGTGCAACTCTTTGGGCCCTTGAATGTGGCTCTCCACGTGCGACTGCGCGCGTACAGTGCAGCTGTGACCTGGTGGTCCATTTGCAGAAATCGGCTTTCGTTCTGGACAAGTCTATTTTAAGGAAGTGGCGTTAGACGGGAGTGTGAATGACACTGCCACTTTCTCTCGGCACTCAGACCATGCGCACCCTGCCACATGCACCGCCTTTGTTGCTTGTGATAATGTCCTCGATAGTAGTGGTGGTGGTGGTGGAGGGGGAGGGGGAGGGGAGGTGGAGGAAGGTGTGTAATACTTCGAAGCTAGGTGCGTGGGACTGAAGTTCCTTATTCGAGGCACGTTGCCACCGGATCGTAGGTGCGCAACTGTTCAGTACCCAGGAAATTGGATAATTTTTTATTTCGTCCGTCTCAGTTGCACTGATAATATTCGTTTGTAATGGAATGGCGTTTATAGTCGAAAATGTGTTTCTAACTGTTGACATTTATTATATACATTAATAAATTGTGGTGTTAACGTTTCCCGTAATGGCAGCTAATTTCCACTTGACCTGTTGTACGTTTTAGAATAAGTAAGACGTATAGTGTAAGATCAATGAGCTTTTGACAACGTTAACTGGAATACTCTCTTTCAAATTCTGAAGGTGGCAGGGGTAAAATACAGGGAGCGAAAGGCTATTTACAATTTGTACAGAAACCAGATGGCAGTTATAAGAGTCGAGGGGCATGAAAGGGAAGCAGTGGTTGGGAAAGGAGTGAGACAGGGTTGTAGCCTCTCCTCGATGTTATTCAATCTGTATATTGAGCAAGCAGTAAAGGAAACAAAAGAAAAATTCGGAGTAGGTATTAAAATTCATGGAGAAGAAGTAAAAACTTTGAGGTTTGCCGATGACATTGTAATTCTGTCAGAGACAGCAAAGGACTTGGAAGAGCAGTTGAACGGAATGGACAGTGTCTTGAAAGGAGGATATAAGATGAACATCAACAAAAGCAAAACGAGGATAATGGAATGTAGTCAAATTAAATCGGGTGATGCTGAGGGGATTAGATTAGGAAATGAGACACTTAAAGTAGTAAAGGAGTTTTGCTATTTAGGGAGTAAAATAACTGATGATGGTCGAAGTACAGAGGATATAAAATGTAGACTGGCAATGGCAAGGAAATCGTTTCTGAAGAAGAGAAATTTGTTAACATCGAGTATAGATTTAAGTGTCAGGAAGTCGTTTCTGAAAGTATTGGTATGGAGTGTAGCCATGTATGGAAGTGAAACATGGACGATAACCAGTTTGGACAAGAAGAGAATAGAAACTTTCGAAATGTGGTGCTACAGAAGAATGTTGAAGATAGGGTGGGTAGATCACGTAACTAATGAGGAGGTATTGAATAGGATTGGGGAGAAGAGAAGTTTGTGGCACAACTTGACTAGAAGAAGGGATCGGTTGGTAGGACATGTTTTGAGGCATCAAGGGATCACAAATTTAGCATTAGAGGGCAGCGTGGAGGGTAAAAATCGTAGAGGGAGACCAAGAGATCAATACACCAAGCAGATTCAGAAGGATGTAGGTTGCAGTAGGTACTGGGAGATGAAGAAGCTTGCACAGGATAGAGTAGCATGGAGAGCTGCATCAAATCAGTCTCAGGACTGAAGACCACAACAACAACAATGAGGGTACTTGTTGCCCACTGTATACCTTGCTGCGCCTTTTGATACCATCTGGTAGGAATAATTACGGTTAGTAGTAAGGTGTGTGGTTTGAAAATGGGCGTGTCAGGCCGAAACCGGCAACCAATACATCTGAATTTTTTATCGGTGCAACTGAGGCGGACGAAATAAAAAAGCATCCGCTTTCCTCAATACCAAAGTTCTTCCAAAACGAAGCAGTCGGTGGAACAATTACTCTGTTGACGAGTGTGGAACTGTTTCTCGTGAAGTTTGGGGAAAAAGTGTGCGATCTAACGAAAAAAGAAAAAGATAACTGTGTTAATAATGAACTAACGAAAAAAGGAAAAGATAACTGTGTTAATAATAAACTAACAAGGAAATATTTGGGGAACGATGTAATAATAAGTCCGAGTTCAGCGAAAATAAGTGAAATCGACGATAATAGTGACAAAGATATATAACAGCAAATAAAAATATTTGTAGATATGACTGGTTTTCTTATTCCCATTTTTCTGTGTTTCATTTGTATTTATGTATCTTCAGCCAAGTGTTCCGAAGCGACTTGTTGGGAAAACATTTCCGGAAAGTAAAAATGTCAGTGTGCATCGTCAAGGCGTATCTTTCCAGTGTATTACAGTACTTCGGAGCGCGTATTTCCGCAAAAAAGAAGTTAAAATCCGTACCCCTGCGCGTGGCAGTTCCATCTGCCTCTGTCCGAAGCACTTCGCTTCTCCTTCAAGGTTCCCCCACTCCGTCATCGTCACGATTTAATTTTATGGATAACTTACAATTTAATTTTATCAGTAAATAATATAGATGTCAAATTTGATATCAAGCTTTATTCAGATTACCTATAGTTTAAATAAGAATTAAAACATTACGTAAAGTACATTAAGTTAATTTTAGGGAGTGTTGTTGTGTGAGAAAAGGTGGAGTCTCGAATACTGGGAAAGGTATGTTGAGATAGATTGGATAATACAGACAGAGAGGATGAACAAAAGAAGGTAGACAAGTACACAAGTCGAGCGTGGATGGATGAATTGGAAGAGGTCGACCTCAGCGAACGTACCTAAATGAAACTGTGGACTTCTAGCGAGCTTAGTAGTTCTGTAATTAAATTAATACGAATATACTTATTTATATATACTCATGCTCGTAAATTAAGGATAATTACAGAATGTGGTGCCACACAACGTGGCACTACACAAAACTGGAGCTAATATCTTAGGCACATAGGGAACACACACGACAGAGACCTGTAAGTCCACAGTATTGGTGATAAGTTGAAAAAACCGCCCCAAAGCACATGTGCTACAAAACGCCACTGTTTCCTGCGCATCATCAATATGGGTTATGATCACCATGCATAAGTACACAGGCCGCACAACGGGTTGGCATACTCTGGATCAGGTGGTCGAGCAGCTGCTGGGGTATAGCCTCCAAATGGTTCAAATGGCTCTGAGCACTATGGGACTATGGGACTTAACATCTGAGGTCATCAGTCCCCTAGAACTTACAACTACTTAAACCTAGCTAACCTAAGGACATCACACACATCCATGCCCGAGACAGGATTCGAACCTGCGACCGTAGCGGTCTCGCGGTTCCAGACTGAAGCGCCTAGAACCACTCGGCCACACCGGCCAGCCGGTATAGCCTCCCATTCTCGCACCAGTGCCTGTCGGAGCTCCTGGAGTGTCCAAGGGGTTTGAAGACGTGCAGCGATACGTCGACCGAGAGCATCCCAGACGTTCTCGATGGGGTTTAGTCTGGAGAACAGGCATGCCACTCCATTCACCAGATGTCTTCTGTTTCATGGTACTCCTCCACGATGGCAGCTCGGTGGGGCCGTGTGTTATCATCCATCAGGAGGAACGTGGAACCCACTGCACCCCTGAAAAGGCGGACATACTGGTGCAAAATGACGTCCCGGTACAAGTGACCTGTTACAGTTCCTCTGTCAAAGACATGCAGGTGTGTACGTGCACCAGTCATAATCTCACCCCACACCATCAAACCACGACCTCCATACAGATCCCTTTCAAGTACATTAAGAGGTTGGTATCTGATTCCTGGTTCACGCCACATGAAAACCCGGTGAGAATCACTGTTCAGACTATACCTGGACTAATTCGTGAACATTACCTGGGACCACTGTTCTAATGACCATGCACTGTTCTTGACACCGGGCTTTACGGGCTCTCCTGTGAGCAGGGGTCAGTGGAATGCGCTTTGCAGGTCTCTGGGCGAATAAACCGTGTCTGTTCAGTCGTCTGTAGACTGTGTGTCTGGAGACAACTGTTCCAAAGGCTGCGATAAGGTCCCGAGCAAGGCTACCTGCAGTACTCTGTGGCCATCTGCGGGCACTGATGGTGAGATATTGGTCTTCTTGTTGGTTGTACACTGTGGACGTCCCGTACCGTAGCGCCTGGACACGTTTCCTGTCTGCTGGAATCGTTGCCATAATCTTGAGATCACACTTTGTGGCACACGAAGGGCCCGTGCTACGACATGCTGTGTTTGACCAGCCTCCAGTCGCCTTAGTATTCTACCCCTCATAACATCATCAATATGTGGGCCATTTCAACACACAGTCACCATTAGCACGTCTGAAAACGTCTGCACACTTACTCGCTGCACCGTACCCTGACATGCACCAACACACCTCTGTGTATGTGGACTGCTGCCAGCGCCACTGTGCGACCACTGCAGGTCAAATGCACCGAATGGTGATACCCCGAGGTGATTTAAGCCCGCAAACCACTCACCAGAGTGTCGTTTCACCATGTATCGGCATTATCCTTAATTTATGAGCATGAGTGTAGTTAAGAATTTGAAAAATGACTCCCAAAAGATATTTCAGTCGTTGTACTGTTGATATTTGCTTCTGTTGACTAATAAGTTTCGCTACCACTGCACTAGACCAAACGAACTTGAAGGAGAAATCTAAACAGCAGCAACAGTCACTGAGATGCGTCACGCCACTTCATAACATTTATGGTAGCCAACGGCTGTACTTATCAGAATAACTTAATATTCGAAACTTACAGAAACAACCGACGACTCAAAGCAATCAAAACGCCTGAAGGTAATGTTTTGGGGCAACTAAGATGGCGAAAGTTTTAGACATAATGACAACTCCCCTTATCTTTACCTCCATGAGTACACCGTACTGGTGTACTGTCCTTGACTCGATGAAGCACATACACTGATTTTGGCATGTTTAGCTGTTTTGTATTATAATTCGCATTATTCTGTTTCAAGGCATCGATGCATTGAAGATTTATCACACGCGCACACTCTTATCGTCGTCAGTGAATGACACGTCAAATGTATTAAGCCTTTGAGAGAAAGTGTGATGACCTAGATATGCTCAAAACTGGTTTTGAAAGGACTGGCATAGGGTAGTAACAGCAACAATAAATAAAAACTAATTTTATGTGACAAGTTCTCTGGCATTTTTTAAATCTGCTCCTTAATTTAGATCTAAAAGTAAATCGAAACAACATATCAACATAGCTCAGTAAGTACGTTCTGCAAGAGGTTAAAATCAGTTCATGCTGTGGATATGTATATTTGATTTTTAAAAAATTAATTATTTGATAAATGTAACAATTTCAGGGATTGTCTGATACTGATTCAGTTTGTATCACCTTCTATATAACATTCTAATTCACCGTGTTTTAGTATAATAAAAGATTCCAAAACAAGGAAAGGCGTAGTAGACATGGTTGTGGACTGCAGAGTTAAAGGACGTAGGTTCACATTCCACTCTGTGCAACTTTCTCTTTCATCTTAGCGTTTTTAACACATTCTGGGACTTCCTTAAGACCACAATAAAAGTATATTCTGCAGTATTCGATGCTATTTACATTTACATCTGATTACAAAGCGAAGGATGAAATAAATATTTTGCTGTTTATTTCCGAATACATGGCGATTTCCGAGTGTGGTCAGACGGAACCCTAGAAAAGCATTCCGTGTTCAGGCCACAAGTGGCCCATCGGGACCATCCGACCGCCTTCTCATCCTCAGCTGAGGATGCGGATAGGAGGGGTGTGCGGTCAGCACACTGCTCCGGGACCCTAGAAGGACAGCTTAAATTACTGCGAGAGAAAAGAGGGGCACAAATATTTGGCCGATTACAAAGAGGTGCATATCAGTATAGGTCGTTGGTTATTTCCTTGCGTGTACAAAGATAATGAAGAGCCAGATAATTCACATGTAACAACCAATGGCACATCCGGTTGGGATATTTTTTGCCGCTAACGTCATGTGATATTTCGTATGGGATATCAATAACTATTTCTGTCTTCGTTGGCAAATGCCTCCCTCTCACTCTCGCCTTTGTTTCCTAGTTCTCTTACCGCCAGCGCTGCTGTCTGTTGTCTGAGCGGAAACAGTACCATATTGCTTTTGTGGGCAAGCATAGATCACAGATGTTATTTATAGTCTGTATGCCTTCGACCATAAATACTAGTAGACTGGCCTTGCTGTGCAGAAGCTATAGGGCTGGTGTGGCTCCAACATAAACCACGTGACTGTTGGCAAAACGTGGCGGGATTTCAAATGAGCGGTCTGCCATCCTGTGTTTGTATCGTATTTTACCCACATTTCTCAATTGACTGCCAAACGCTTCCAACAAAAATTACTTCTTTATTTGCGAAAAATTATGTCAGAACTACGTTTGACCTTGATTTGTTCACAGTACCATTTATAAAATCTAAAAAATATATCGAACGCCCATCTGGTGGGCAGCGGGACTAAATTACTATAAACTATCAGTTAAAGTAAAATGTCGTTAAAATTCTTTTAAACAGTAAGAGTGGCCTCGTGTCGAAACTTTAAATATTGGATTCGCCGCGTTTTGAGCTCGTCACTTATAAAAGAAAATGGAATATGGGAATTATGTCAACTATAGGTCCCAAAATTGTCGACTTTAGGAGCAGGTCCATTTTAGAGTATCAATTTTAGGTGCACTTCAAAGGTTCAGTTCCTACTATTTTTGCAAAAGTTTAAACTATCAGTTTAAAAAAAAAAGATATTTTAGATGAAAGGTGAGACTCTTTCAGAAAATAATTTTGGAACCTACATTTATTTAATAGTATTACAAGGCAGAAAAAAACGCTCTTCATGTGTCGACTATAGGTGCTCTTACCTTATTATAATCTCACTTGTATATACAAAAAGGCGCGTATGTGCAGATGGCTTAAAGTTTTTCGGTTTCAGGGCCTGTATCCAAAGCTGTCTTCGGTTTTCATCCTTAGGGAACCTGTGAGTAGGAACGAGAAACACTTATACTTACTTCTGTAACCGAATTATCACAGATACCTTCCAAAATGTAATATGAGTCTGACTTTACAGGCATCACTTTCAACACCTTAGGCCGGTGTGGCCGTGCGGTCTAGGCGCTTCAGTCTGGAACCGCGTGACCGCTCCGGTCGCAGTTTCGAATCCTGCCTCGGGCATGGATGTGTGTGATGTCCTTAGGTTAGTTAGGTTTAAGTAGTTCTAAGTTCTAGGGGACTGATGACCACAGATGTTAAGTCCCATAGTGCTCAGAGCCATTTGAGCCATTAACACTTTAATTTACGTGATATTATATTTCAAGTGTAAAAAACATATAAAAGTCACTTCAGCAGATTTCAATAAATGCATCTGCATTATCATAGAAACACACGTGAAATGTAATGCCATTTCTCCCGACAAAACGCTGAGTACAGCCATAAGCGCAACACGAAACAAACATGTTTTGCCAACATTCACGTGACTTTAGCCTAGAGATGTTGGAGCCACGAAAATGACGTCAGGGCCAGTCTATTATATTTATGGTCGAAGCTGTATGCATAAGTTGTGAGTGTGTTATGTTATTTGTTGGTGTGAGTTTATTGTGCACAGCAGCAGTGAAGTGAACAAACGAGCGAACTATGAATTTCATAAGAGCGATTTGTCTAGAACCAGGGCTATGAAATGTGGAAGGTAATGTATATACGGACATCATTCTGGCAAAGGACGGTCGGCAAGCTGTTGTCGATTAAACCAGAATTACGCTTGATTTTTCTGTGGGCTTCCGTGCAAAGTTGAACATAAATAAAGTATAAATAAAAATTGTATTCTTATTTCAAACTTAACTTAATGGAATGGTTCAAATGGCTCGAAGCACTATGGGGCTTAACATCTGAAGTCATCAGTCCCCTAGGCTTAGAACTACTTAAACCTATCTAACCTAAGGACATCACACAAATCCACGCCCGAGGCAGGATTCGAACCTGCGACGGCAGCAGCAGCGCGGTTCCGGAATCGAGCGCCTAGAACAGCTCGGCCACGGCGGCTGGCACTTAATGAAATCTTTTAGTCATTCTACCAAATCATTCTGGGACCAAAAGGTTTATTGATGAATAGTGTGCTTCAAAGAGATTCATCGGACTTCTGCATCAAACACCAGTAGCTAATAAGGAATGATCTCCAATCTGATTATAACTGTTATACATACTCTCATATTTGTATCGGTTCTAGCGGTTCACGAATCAATTGCTTATACGAGATAGCTGGAATCGTGTTTCCGACATTCAGCAAAAATTCTGCAAAAAAGGTATATACCCAGCATCAATTGGCGAGCTAAATTTCCAAGGCATTCCTTTTACTTAAAAAAAGAATGCATACGCATTTCCTCTATCCCTTGTTCGTCTATACTGAGTTATTAGTCTGGCCCCTGTAAACACTTCTCGGCCGGATATGTATTGCGTAACCATTGCCTTGCAATAGTGGCCGGTAATTTTGCAGTATCTGTGGCTGCAACTCATGTGATGGGAATGTTGCCGGATAACATTTTCGAAATATATTGTTGGCCATATACATTTTTATGGTCCCTGTAAACGTAGCTTAAGACAGGCCAACACTGCAACAGGTGTTGCGACAGATGGCCGGCGTGTGAAATTACGTTGAAAAGAACACGCCGGTCCTAACTGCACACTCGCCGCAGCTGCTGAACATAAAATACATGAACGTAACTACGAGTATAGTCACAGTAAAAAACAAAGACTTATGGACAGAACAGAAGTGATATCTGGCGTTCCGCAAGGTGGTGTCATAGGCCCTCTGCTGTTCGTGATTGTATAAATGATCTAGGTGATAACCTGAGCAACCCCCTTAGTTTGTTTGCAGATGACGCTGTAATTTACCGTCCAGTAAAATAATCAGACGATCAATTCCAATTACAAAATGATCTAGACAGAATTTCTGTATGGTGCGAAAAGTGGCAATTCGCACTAAACAAAGAAAAGTGCGAGGTCATCCACATGGGTACTAAAAGAAAACCGATAAATTTTGGGTATACGATAAATCGCACAAATCTAACGGCCGTCAATTCTACTAAATACCTAGGAATCACAATTACGAGCAACTTTAATTGGGAAGACCACATAGATAATATTGTGGGAAAGGCGAAACAAAGACTGTGCTTTGTTGGCAGAACACTTAGAAGATGCGACAACCCACTAAAGAGAGCCTAAATTGTACTTGTCCGTCCTCTGCTGGAATACTGCTGCGCTGTATGGGGTCCTTCATGGACGATAAATAGTTTGGACAAGAAGAGAATAGAAGATTTCGAAATGTGGTGCTATAGAAGAATGCTGAAGATTAGATGGGTAGATCACATAACTAATGAGGAAGTATTGAATAGGGTTGGGGAGAAGAGAAGTTTGTGGCACAACTTGACCAGAAGAAGGGATCGGTTGGTAGGACATGTTCTGAGGCATCAAGGGATCACCAATTTAGTATTGGAGGGCAGCGTGGAGGGTAAAAATCGTAGAGGGAGACCAAGAGATGAATACACTAAGCAGATTCAGAAGGATGTAGGATGCAGTAGGTACTGGGAGATGAAAAAGCTTGCACAGGATAGAGTAGCATGGAGAGCTGCATCAAACCAGTCTCAGTACTGAAGACCACAACAACAACAACAACCAGATAGGATTGACGGAGGACATCGAAAAAGTGCAATGTAGGGCAGCTCGTTTCGTGTTATCGCACAATAGGGGCGAGAGTGTCACTGATATGATACGCTAGTAGGGGTGGCAGTCACTGAAACAAAGGCGGTTTTCTTTGCCGCGAGATCTATTTACGAAATTTCAATCACCAACATTCTCTTCGGAATGCGAAAATATTTTGTTGACACCCACCTACGTAGGGAGAAACGATCATCATAGTAAAATAAGATAAATCAGAGCTCGAACGGAAAGATTTAGATGTTCCTTTTTCCCACGCGCCATTCGAGAGTGGAACGGTAGAGAAGTAGAATGAAAATGGTTTGATTAACGCTCTGCCAGGCACTTAAGTGTGAATTGCAGAGTAACGATGTAGATGTAGATGGAAAGTCTCAATATTAAAAAAAAAAGGCGTCACATTGCTACAGAAATTAATTACAAACAATTTTGCTGTAATAAGTGGGTTTCGCCTTGTTTTCCGATCAATGACGAAAATTTACGAAGATGTACGAGGAGCAGTTCGAACTCATAACGGCACTGATTTGAAAGTCGATCGAGATGGGAATTCTGTAATCAGCGGATGCAATAGAGTCGAAAGGTGACCTACTTCCAAGCCGGGTGCATTTTAATTGAAATGTTCAGCGAAAGAGAGTTCAATCTATAATACGAGCAAGGTGGTTCGTCTCAAGGAACTTTCGTCACCTTTAAACATACTTTGTTGTAACTAACAACAGATAGCAGTGATCTGGCGTTACCCAGTACCTTAAGCCTTCGGGTCTATTAGCGAAACTTCACGGGACAACATCGCTTCCGTGTAAGGATGTTTTAAATACGTGGTTTTCACACAAGAAACAAGCGTGTAACCCTAATTATGTCTCTTGTATCCTCAACAGTCAGTCCTACCTTAAAAATGTGTGAATTTGTTTGGAACCCTGTAGAAGAAAAAGAAGAAGACGGTACTAAAGAAAGGAGATTAAACACTGCTGAGCGAAACCAGTGTGTTTTTCGGCCATCGTTAGATTCAATGTCGCCTGGTTTCGTTTTGGGACTTGACGATGTAACGAGTTCTGTAAGCGGAGCAGAGACGAATGAGGAATCAATCTAGCGACGATACGGGCCGCATGTGAGGAAATCTACTGACATAAGATTCTCTGACAAAGGGCACATTGCTACGGCCCGGTGCCTTGGAAAAAGCATTTCGGAAGCGACGAAGCTGGTTAGTTGTTCGTTTGCATTCATGTAAAATGGTTGATTGGTTCAAATGGCTCTGAGCACTATGGGACTTAACATCTGCGGTCATCAGTCCCCTAGAACTTAGAACTACTTAAACCTAACTAACCTAAGGACATCACACACATCCATGCCCGAGGCAGGATTCGAACGTGCGACCGTAGCAGTCTCGCGGTTCCGGACTGAGCGCCTAGAACCGCTAGACCACCGCGGCCGGCAAAATGGTTGAAGGACGATGAAACCAGAGCAGGCGACAAGTCGTTGGACGTCCACGCCTCGTCACAAAAAGTGAAGGTCGGACGCAGGCCTGTTCTGTCAGGACAGGCAGCGACCTGTGGCTGATCGACAGAGTACAATGCTGGTGCAGGCAGAAGTGTTTCGGAACACACCATACGGGGCATTCCGCAGCAGACGACTCCTATTGGTTCGCATGTCGACCCAACGACGTATCCAGTTGTGACTGAAGTGGGCATGGGATGATAGAGATTGGACAGTGGATCGATGGAAACGTGTCATCTAATCGGATGAATCACATCTTTAGCTAGACCGGATCGACAGTCGTGTCCTGTTACGCCGTCATCGAAGCAAGCTGTTGCTAGAAACACGCACTGCGCCGCGGAGGCAGACTGTTGGGGGAAGGGGAGGGGTGGAGGGAGAAATTAAGCTGGGCTTCCATGCAACCTGTATTAGTACTCTAAGGCTCCATGACAACTGAGGACTACATGAACATTATCCCGGACTATCTCCATCCCTTGATGGTTAATGTGGTGTCACCGCCAGACACCACACTTGCTAGGTGGTAGCTCTAAATCGGCCGCGGTCCATTAGTACATGTCGGACGCGCGTGTCGCCACTGTCAGTAATCGCAGACCGAGCGCCACCACACAGGGCAGGTCTAGAGAGACGTACTAGCACTCGCCCCAGTTGTACGGACGACGTAGCTAGCGATGCACACTGACGAAGCCTCGCTCATTTGCAGAGCAGATAGAATAGCCTTCAGCTAAGTCAATGGCTACGACCTAGCATGGCGCCAGTAGCCTTACATAGCTTGTATCTAAAGAGTTTCACTTGTCTCATCAAGAGCGATGTACCACAAGGATGGATTAAAGTTAAGTATTCCAGAAGCTACGTACTTTTCTTTATAGCATTCATTACGTATCCTGTTTCAGACCTCACGCCCATCTGCGTGAGCTTAGCGCGTGCCTTTCGGCTTCCTCGCATTGTGTCTAGGCTGTCTTGCCTAGACACAACAGTTAATGTCTTTCCCAACTGTGATGGAATCTTCTAGCAGGATAACAGCACATGTCATGAGGCCAGAATCGTGGCACAGAGGTTTAAGGAGCATGGTTGTAAACTCACACAGATGTCTTGGCCACAAAATTCGTCTTATCTTGGCCTGATGGCACACAGCTGGGGCGCTATCAGGCGTTAGCTCCACGACCACAAACCACCAGCCTCTAATTTATGATAATTGCGTGATCTGGACCTGTAGGATATCTGCTGCCTCGGACGTCAGTCAACCTACAAAGGACATATCGTATTCATGCTATACAGAATCGCTGCTGTATTTCGTTCCAGAGGTGGGCCAGCACACTATTTTGCAGCTGGTCATAAGGTTTTGGGTAAATAGTATAGATATTTTGGAATAATATCATAGTTATTAATATCTAGGCAACGGCCTTGCCGCAGTGGATACACCGGCTCCCGTCAGATCACTGAAGTTAAGCGCTGTCGGGCATCGCCGACACTTGGATGGGTGACCATCCCGGCCGCCATGAGCTGTTGCCGTTTTTCGGGGTGCACTCAGCCTCGTGATGCCAATTGAGGAGCTACTCGACCGAACAGTAGCGGCTCCGGTCACAGAAAACTATCATACCGACTGGGAGAGCGGTGTGCTGACGATACGCCCCTCCTACCTGCATCGTCAGGTGAGGATGACACGGCGGTCGGATGTTCCCGATGGGCCACTTGCGGCCTGAAGACGGAGTGCTATTAATATCTAGAAACAAATAACAAAGAGCTTCATTTGAATAAAATTCTGTTAGTCGCACAAGTATATATTAGATACAACTGCTGACCATCCACATGTTGCCGACGAGGTTGGCGCTGCGAGCGTAGAGGTGGCGTCTTCCAGCACCATCCTGGACGGCTCTCCTCATGACCAGTAGCCAGGCCACGACTTGCTGCAGCCGAGTCCGCTGTCGGGTCAACGAGATCCCCTGCAGACATAGCCGACAATGAGAGCATTCTTTATTGGACACTGATTGTTTACAAGAGTGCCTGCATGTGGAAAATAGCCACGTCAGCCGTTTGGATATCACACCCTACGACAAAAAAAAGCGACGCACCACGAAGGGATTATCCGAATGGGACGAAAATCGGCAGACAAAAAGACGTTTACAATTTCGGAAAAAATTGGATAATTTAGTCAAGAGGAAGAGCGTCACAAATTGAGCAAGTCAGTAACGTATTCCTCCACCTCTGGCCCTTAGGCAAGCAGTTATTCGCCCTGGTATTAATTCATAGAGTTGTCGGATGTCCTCCTGAGAGATATCGTGTCAAATTCTGTCCAACTGGCACATTATATCGTCAAAATACCGAGGTGGTTGCAGGGCCCTGCCCATAATCCTCCAAACGTTCTCAGCTAAGGAGAGATTCGGTGACCATGCTGCCCACCGCAGCTTCGGCAAACACGAAGACAAGCAGTAGAAAGCCACGCTGTATGCGGGCTGACATTATCTTGCTGAAATCTAGGTACAGGATGGCTTCCCATGAAGAGCAAAAAAAGGTGCATGAAATATCGCCAGCGTATCGCTGTGCTCTGAGGGTACCGTGCATGACAACCAAAGGGATCCTGCTATGAAAAGAAATGGCACCCCCAAACCATCACTTCTGATTGTATGACGGATGACACTGAGGATGGTTTTACACTGCTGTCCGAGATATCTCCAGACACGTCTTCATCCCATTGAGTGGAGTCCAGATGACCAGCGAAGACGTGTCTGGAGCCGCCCCGGACACTGGTGGGATACCAACCTGAGTGTCGCCTTCCATATAGCCCGACAACCAAGAGTGATGGCACAGCGTGCCACTTCTTTTCATAACAGGACTCCTTTGGTTGTCAAATGGCTCAAATGGCTCTGAGCACTATGGGACTTAACATCTGAGGTCATCAGTCCCATAGACTTAAAACTAATTAAACCTAACTAACCTAAGGACATCACACACATCCATGCCCGAGGCAGGATTCGAATCTGCGACCGTAGCTGTCGTGCGGTTCCAGACTGAAGCGCCTAGAACCGCTCGGCCACAACGGCCGGCCTTTGGTTGTCATCCGCGGCACCCTTACAGTACAGAGTTACGTTGACGATATTTTGTTGCCCCTCAAAGCAAGCCATACTGGGCTTATGTTTCAGCAAGATAATATGGCGAGAGTTTGTACGGCTTGTCTTTGTGCTTGCCAAACCCTACCTTTGCCAGCAAGGTCGCTCGATCTCTCCTCAGTTGAGAACATTTGGAGCAGTTTGGGCAGGGCCCTGCAACCATCTCGGTATTTTGACCATCTAATGCACCAACTGGAGAGACTTTGGCACGATATCCCTCAAAACGACATCCAACAACTTCATCAATCAATGCCAAGCCCAATAATTACTTACATAAGAGCCAGAGGTGAACCAACGCTTTATCGACATGCTCAATTTGCGAAGCTGTTTCTCTTCAGTAAATCAACAAACTTTTTCTGAAACTGTAAACGTTTGTTTGTCTGTACATGTAAATCACATCTAGTGATTACCATTCCATTCGGATAATTCCTTCATGGTGTGTCAAACTTTTTTTCTTGTTTTTGTCTTAGAGTGTATACTGCCAGACATACAGGGTGATTTTTTTCCACCTGTAAGGTGTCAGGCAAATCCAACACCTTCCATGAAAACCCTGACATGATAGCAAATCCGACAGTATGTCACATAGCTCCGAATAAATCCTGGCATTAAATTAACCAAAGTAATACGATCAACGAGTGAGCAAATGGAATACCACAGACTAACGCAAGAACGCCTAAATGCATGTCATACCTTCCCACCGTGAAACAGACGCAGTTCCGAGGGAAGAAACGAGAACAGAAGCCGAGAGCAGAACCGTGTTAAGCTAGAAGGCCCTACGATAAGGGATGGACACCCACATCGCCGGCTGACCGTCATAACCACCCCCCAGCCCATGTTAAAAGATAGAGCCCTCCAGAAGAACAGTATAGATCTTACAATATCACTAAAAGGGCCACACCAGCTGCAAGTCTTAGCGTGAGACTTTTTCGCGGCTCTGTTACGTTGCAAACGTTAAAAACATTGCCCCACCACGAAAAGGATAACGTTTCTCATTGGATAGACAGAATTTTTGTAGGCGGAGCTCAAGGTTAACATTGAGACCCTGATTGGTCAGTTGAAAACACAGCCAGATAGCTTTTTTTAAACGAACTTCGGTAAATTGTAGTAAGGAGAAGTTAGAGAGAGTTGCTTCCGAGACGGCGAGACATGGAACTGTGCCGCACGCCGCCCCCTGACGCTGCCTAAACACCGACAACGTTATGAACGCACACGATGCCGCATTTTTGAGTGCATAAGGCTTCACTCAGAACTGCAGAAGTCTCGTCTGTTACATCCCTTTTTTACGTAATACTAGTGTCGATCATCAATTAAATCTCCTGGTGTTCACATTTGCTACTTGAAGTAAAAATCTGAAATGCGATGAATTTCCTGTAATATAATTATTGAGAAGCCACATCAGCCACTGTAATTTATGACAAGTTAAATAAGTAATTTAAGATATTTGAGGGTCACTGTAGACCATTTTGATAGTTTTCTCTTTTGTGAAACTTAACTTAAACCTAGATTATAGATGTGATATGGCATAGGTCATCCTTCGATCCATTGTAGAACTTGGAAACCCATTCAGGGAATATTCGTTCACATTTTTGTTGAATGCAGTTGGTTTTTATCATCCTGTATTAAAATATTTCCTTTTATCAATAGTGCAATTTATAAACAATGTTTTGTGAGTAGAATAAAATTTACAATGGTAAACTTAACTGCTTTTTCGACGTTATTTTACCAGCTAACTAAAAATAGGCAAGCCTTGAACCCCTTCCACTACATTTCGTTAGTATTAAGATTCTCTTACAGGGAGTGCAGTGGAGCTGACGCTGAAATCATTGAGTATTTGATTATATCATCGCTAGTCTCACTAAACTCTTCTGAACTCTACATGTCATGTGTGGTCTGGCGTCTCCTTACCAACAACAGGTCCCAGGTTCAAACTAGTCAACTCCCTAAAAAACACACTCAGAGCATTGTTGCACGAAAGTGGTAGGGAGACATGACTTATAACAAACAGACACCATGCAGAATGTTAGAGAATGGCGACCCTGCCAGGATGTTAAAATACCATGATTGAAGGTTGACCACATGCCCAACTAGGTCGGAAAAATATCCTGTTAAAAATTTTCGTAATAAAATTTTTTTTCAAAGGCATAAATAGTTGAAAACAGTAGCTGCAGCGATAGATAGTAGTAAAGTATTCAATAGAAAGTGAGACATTCTACCAGAGACAATAGCACAATTAAGTTATGAATTTTAATATTGTTAGAATTAAGTTTTCTCTCCAATGCAAGCGCACAGGTGGCGGATACATCGTTGACAAGTTGGTTCTGACCCAACAAGTAAGTGAATGGATTGTCAGTCTTGGGTATAATAAGTGTCAAATCGTGTGAACATAAAGTTTATGAAACACGTGAGATCATATGAGCGCATGTTAACGCGAAGTAGGGCGCGTGAATTGCTTTTAAAACAGAAAATAAGGGAATCAGAAAGATTAGCAATGGCAGATCGAGACATTGACCGAATTGAGGTAGAGACCCAGCATAAAGATGGACAGAGAGTAGGTTTGCTACTGGTTTTTTCACCAGGCAACCACGAATCCGGGATTGTGTTATCCATCGTATTCACAGATCAGCCACCTTTAAGTGTAGTTGTATCTTCACCTTTCATAACAGTCATCTGGGGGGTAGCACACAGCTGGAACGTGTGAGCTGGGATAATTGGCAACCGTATTTTGCGACCAGTCTTCCTTCCGCGTCGCCTAACGGGCCGGAACTATCGGCTTTTCTTGCGGTTGGCTCTGTCTCCCCTGCTGGAAGAAGTGCCATTGATGATTCGAAGCCGGCCGGTGTGGCCGAGCGGTTCTAGGCGCTTCAGTCTGGAACCGCATGACCACTACGGTCGTAGGTTCGAATCCGGCCTCGGGCATGGATGTGTGTGATGTCCTTAGGTTAGTTAGGTTTAAGTAGTTCTAAGTTCTATGGGACTGATGACCTCAGATGTTAAGTCCCATAGTGCTCACAGCCATTTGAACCACTTGATGATTCGAAGGATTATTTGGCTGCTCCAGAACACTTCGCCGTTATCGTCCGGACGCGTGTCAATCGTGTCTTCCCTGCTCGATGAATTGGACGAGGTGGTCCACTTGCATGGCCTGCTCGTTCATCGGATCTCAAACCGTCCATTTTCCAGTTATGGGGCCGCAAAAGTATCGTGTATGCAGAGCCCATTCCAGATGTGGAGACACTGGAGCAGCGTATTCAAGCTCTTTGACACTGTTAGGGTGCAGCCTGACCGATGTGAACCTGTGAGACAGAACGTGCTGTGGGGCGTACACGCATGAGTTGAGGCACATGGAAACCATTTTCAACACGTACTGTAACTGTGGCTGCATGGTACAGCGTGTATTAGACCGCAGCCTTTGTAACAAAGTATGACTGAATAAATTGTCTCCAGCACGAAAACCATACATTTCCCGACATAAGTTCATTGGGCCATTTTTGTTCCGTATCTTCTCATCGATAAATCCTTAGAGTTTGCACACGGTGAAAAAAATCGCACTGTATGCATTTAGATCTAAATTATTGCTCTGCAGATTACAGTTAAGTGTTTGGCAGAGGATGCATGGAACTACTTTCACACTGTTTCTCTACCGTTCCTCTCCCGAATAGCACGCGAAAAAGTGAAGACCTATATCTTTCCGTGCGAGTTCTGATTTCTCTTCTTTTGTCACAATTGTCATTTCTCACTGTGAAAGTAAAAGCCAAAAAAATATCTTCGCTTTCGGAGGAGTGAGTTTTTGATTCAAATTTCGTGAAAAGAACTCGCCGCCACGTGGAATGCGTCTGTTTCAGTAATTTCCGCCTCTACTCACTTATCGTATCCATGACACTCTCTCCCCTATTTTGCGATAATACAAAACGAGTTCCCTGTTTTGAATTTTTTCGATTTCCTCTGTCAATCCTAACTAGTAAGGATCCCATACGATGCAGCAGTATTCCAGAAGAGGACGGACAGATGTAGCGTTGGCTGTCTATTTAGTAAATTGGTTGCTTCTTCTGTTCTGACAATACAAAGCTGACCTTGGTTCGACTTCCCCACAACATTTTCTATGTGACAGTTCCAATTGAAGCTGTTGACAGTTGTAGTCTCTGGGTATTTCATTGAACGACAGCCTTTAAGATTATACGATTTATCGTGCAATTTAAATTTAACGGAATCTTTTAATACTCAAGTGGAGGACCTCACACTTTTTATTGCTCAGAAGTGTGGCGCAGGAAACGTTGAAAGTGGTAAGTAGCTGATGGTTATAGGGGCGTAGGTACTTATCAAGTTGAATAATCTGTTAACATCGCATTCCAGCAAATCACAGTGGACGAGCATAATAAAAAACACAAGGAAATATTGCTTGCGCCCAAATCGAATAACCCATTGAAACGCAACTTAGCAATTATTTAGGAGCGCACCTCCCAGGGTCTAATTAACCAAAATTTTCAATAACTGGAACGCATTTCAGCCAAATACAGTTGGGCCTTGCAGCAACCATGCCGTTTGAACAAAAATAAACGTGCTTCGTCAGCACGGCGGAATGTGCCGGGTTGTTTATATGGTAATAAATAAATGAAATTAAATTAATCGTCAGACGAAACCAATCTGTTGCTACCTAACCAGAGAAGTACGGGCATACAACATGTATTAATTTAGTGGCTCGACTGCTAACCTAGGGGGTGTGGCTGTGCGCTGTTGCATTGTGCTTTAATGAAATCTTTGAAATCAAGAAACCTCAAGCTAAGTAACATTCTAGGAATAAATTGCAGATCGGAAACAGATGCGAAATGTTAAACATGATTATACGGGGATAGTCCGTTCGGACAAGATTGTACCCTTACAAACAGCATTAAGAATCACTCAGTTTTATTTAGCACAAGAAAACAAATTACGTTGAGTAGCAGTCTTATACACAGGCTAATATTATACACAAAGAAACAAACAAAATTTGAAATAGCGGTCCTATGTAAGCAGGCAATGCGTACACAGGCAACATTTAACTTGTGCTAATGGCACTGTGCAGAACACCAGAACGTTAACCTGAACAAATTCCTCATATCTAACCAGCTCACTCAAGTCTGAATAACCAACCCACTGAAGCAATCCCAAAGTTGAAATGTTGCA
Source organism: Schistocerca piceifrons (assembly GCF_021461385.2). Lineage (NCBI taxonomy): Eukaryota > Metazoa > Arthropoda > Insecta > Orthoptera > Acrididae > Schistocerca > Schistocerca piceifrons. The sequence goes on along the minus strand of NC_060143.1, from coordinate 490,378,428 downwards.
CTGAAATGACTTATGTCCAAGCTAGCTGCACACCACGCTATCACTTAACACACGTTCGGCTCACTGGCCGCGCAAAACCTTACCCAGCCAGTACGAACAGCAAAAGATCCTTAAACCAACTCTGCTTGTTCCTTCCTCAACTCTTGTCACGTGACCCATTACCTTGGTCAAAATACTGTCTGCATGCCTGGCCACCATTTTCTGAGACATAAATCGTTACAGGTATTAAATATTCCAAATCAATAGATTATAAGTATTTGAACAATTGCACTTGAATGGCACTTCATTACAGTCAACTATTGTCATATACACTAGTGTCCAAAATTAAAGCAACAAAAGGAAATTTTGCGAGGTTGCCTTTATTTTGCCGCAAAACAGTAAAACAGGTTATAGTAAAGTAGAAACAATCTAAAGAATACAGAACGTAAACAACTGCAATATGCGTAACGGTAGACAAAAATGTTCTTCGTTTTTTACAGCTTAACGGATTTGCACATACATTCTGACAACTGGTTAATGTGCTCCGTATGGGGTGTGACCTCCTCTGGCAGTAATACAGGCATGATAAGGATGAGGTATGCTATGAATGATGTCATCAACCTCATGTTGAAGCAACAATGCTTGTTCCTCCTGCAGAGCTCCTGGTAAGCCTTGGAGAGTGGTTGGTGGAAGCTGACGTGATGCAACCCGTCTCCCTAGTGCATCTCAGAGGTGCTCTATGGAGTTCATTTAGGAAGAGCGGTCATACCACGCCATACATGCAGTACCTTCCTTTTCCAAAAAAACATCAACCAACCGTGCTCTAAGAGGTCGAGCATTATCGTCCATCAGTACGAAGCCTGGGCCCACAGCACCTCCTAACAACCGCACATAAGATCCCAATATCTCGTCACGATACCTGACAGCAGTAAAGCCTTTGCTGATTCCCCTGTACAATTTCGTGAAGAGGCGTTTGTGTTTAGGGATCCTCCTTGATATCCGTTTCTTTCCACAGCGTTTGGGTCCCGAAATCGAGTTCCAAGTTCTCTCCAGACGCAGATCCTCGAGAATCACTCTCCAGACCAAATCGGGACTCATCTGTGAAAAGAACATTGGCCCACTGATCGATCGTCCAGGTAGCATACTGACGACTCCAATCTAGACGTTCCCTTGTGTGAACCGCGTCAGTGGAACATAAACAACATGTCTCTGACAATAAAGGCCAATCTGCCGAAACCTTCTGTACACCGTTTGCCTCGATACAACACCTCCAGTGGACGCTGCGGGATAAGATACCAGTTGCTGTGCAGTTCTAAAGCGGCACCGTCATGCCCTTACAACCAAATAACGGTCCTTACTTTCTGATATCAGAAATGATCGGCCCTGCTCTGGTCTTCGGGATACTGTTTCGGTCTCTACACCCAACAAACACAACCCCTTTTGATAGATGCCCTGACATCATCCGTTAACCGTAATGCCACCTTCGGTGCAGAACATGATCGTATGGACATCTGTTGACATTTTGTGTGATTATACCGTGAATTAGACACAAAACCAGAAAATAGCGGTTTGTTGCTTTAATTTTGGACTCCAGTGTAGTTAACTCCACATTACATTTTGTACATCGCATGAACCAGAACGGCAATCGATAGTGAAATGTGCAACTCTGTTCTCTCTTGCTGGTTCCTCACTACATTATTCAAGCAAATTCTTTGAAAATATTAATTCGCGAAGTTCATATTAAATCAACATAATCAATAAAAACAATAGTACAAATAATTCATGTGGTAGCTAACCTTTCGTGTAATTGTAGGTACCCTGTAATAATAGTTTCATTTATAACTTTATTTATAATCTTGTACCAGATGAAAATACAGTCGTCAGAACAGTTATGGGTTCTTTGGTTTGCTCCGGGGGGAGACTGAGTTGATACTACACTGAAGAGCCAAAGAAGCTGGTACACCTGCCTAATCCCGTGTAGGGCCCCCGCGAGCACGCAGAATTACCGCAACACGACGTGGCATGGACTCGACTAATATCTGAAGTAGTGCTGGAAGGAACCGACACCACGAATCCTGCAGGACTGTCCATAACCCGTAATAGTACGAGGGCTGGACATCTCTTCTGAACAGCACGTTGCAAGGCATCCCAGATATGCTCAATAATGTTCACGTCTGGGGAGTTTGGTGGCCAGCGGAAGAAATTAAAGTCAGAAGACTGTCCCTGGAGCACTCTGTAGCAATTCTGGACGTGCGGGGTGTCGCATTGTCACGCTAGAATTGCTCAAGTCCGTCGGAATGCACAATGGACATGAATGTATGCAGGTGATCAGAAGGGATGCTTGTGTATGTATCACCTGTCAGTCGTATTTAGACACATCAGAGGTCCCATCCCATATCACTCCAACTGCACACGCCACACACGATTACAGAGCCTCCACCAGCTTGAACAGTCCCCTACTGACATGCAGGGTCCATGAATTCATGAGGTTGTCTCCATACCAGAACACGTCCGTCCGCTCGATACAATCCGAAACGAGACTCGTCCGACCAGCCAACATGTTTCCAGTAATCAAAACGGTGTTTACGGGCCCAGACGAAGCGTAAAGTTTTGTATCGTGCAGTCATCAAGGGTACACGAGCGGGCCTTCAGCTCGAAAGCCAACATCGATGATGTTTCGTTGAATGCTTCGCAGGCTGACACTTCTTGATGGCCCAGCACTGAAATCTGCAGCAATTTTCGGAATGGTTGTACTACTGTCACGTTGGTCCCGTTCTTGCAGGACCTTTTCCGGTCGCTCGAGAGCCGACTATAACATAATGTTCATATTCGCTTAAATCTTGATAACCTGCCATTGCAGCAGCAGTATCCGATGTAACAACTGCGCCAGACACTTGTTGCCTTACATAGGCGTTTCCTACCGCAGCGGCATTTTCAGCCTGTTTACACAGGGTGTTACAAAAAGGTACGTCCAAACTTTCAGGAAACATTCCTCACACACAAATAAAGAAAAGATGTTATGTGGACATGTGTCCGGAAAACGCTTAATTTCCATGTTAGAGCTCATTTTAGTTTCGTCAGTATGTACTGTACTTCCTCGATTCACCGCCAGTTGACCCTATTGAAGGAAGGTATGTTGACTTCGGTGCTTGTGTTGACATGCGACTCATTGCTCTACAGTACTAGCATCAAGCACATCAGTACGTAGCATCAACAGGTTAGTGTTCATCACGAACGTGGTTTTGCAGTCAGTGCAATGTTTACAAATGCGGAGTTGGCTCATGCCGATTTGATGTATGGATTAGCACGGGGCAATAGCCGTGGCGCGGTACGTTTGTATCGAGACAGATTTCCAGCACGAAGATGTCCCGACAGGAAGACGTTCGAAGCAATTGATCGGCGTCTTAGGGAGCACGGAACATTCCAGCCTATGACTCGCGACTGGGGAAGACCTAGAACGACGAGGACACCTGCAATGGATGAGGCAATTCTTCGTGCAGTTGACGATAACCCTAATGTCAGCGTCAGAGAAGTTGCTGCTGTACAAGGTAACGTTGACCACGTCACTGTATGGAGAGTGCTACGGGAGAACCAGTTGTTTCCGTACCATGTACAACGTGTGCAGGCACTATCAGCAGCTGATTGGCTTCCACGGGTACACTTCTGCGAATGGTTCATCCAACAATGTGTCAATCCTCATTTCAGTTCAAATGTTGTCTTTACAGATGAGGCTTCATTCCAACGTGATCAAATTGTAAATTTTCACAATCAACATGTGCGGGCTGACGAGAATCCGCACGCAATTGTGCAATCACGTCATCAACACAGATTTTCTGTGAACGTTTGGGCAGGCATTGTTGGTGATGTCTTGATTGGGCCCCATGTTCTTCCACCTATGCTCAATGGAGCACGTTATCATGATTTCATACGGGACACTCTACCTGTGCTGCTAGAACATGTGCCTTTGCAAGTACGACACAATATGTGGTTCATGCACGATGGAGCTCCTGTACATTTCAGTCGAAGTGTTCGTACGCTTCTCAACAACAGATTCGGTGACCGATGGATTGCTAGAGGTGGACCAATTAATTTCATGGCCACCACGCCCTTCTGACCTCAACCCTCTCGACTTTCATTTACGGCGGCATTTGAAAGCTCTTGTCTATGCAACCCCGGTACCAAATGTAGAGACTCTTCGTGCTCGTACTGTGGACGGCTGTGATACAATACGCCATTCTCCAGGGCTGCATCAGCGCATCAGGGATTCCATGCGACGGAGGGTGGATGCATGTATCCTCGCTAACGGAGGACATTTTGAACATTTCCTGTAACAAAGTGTTTGAAGTCACGCTGGTACGTTCTGTTGCTGTGTGTTTCCATTCCATGATTAATGTGATTTGAAGAGAAGTAATAAAATGAGCTCTAACATGGAAAGTAAGCGTTTCCGGACACATGTCCACATAACACATTTTGTTTCTTTGTGTGTGAGGAATGTATCCTGAAAGTCTGGCCGTTCCTTTTTGTAACACCCTGTATATCTCTGTATTTGAATACGCATGACTGTACCAGTTTCTTTAGCGCTTCTGTGTATAACGCATAAAATTGTAGTACACTTTATTATAACGTAGATAAGAAGAATCACTTTGTACGATCCATTTTCACAGGAACGACGTGAGTGTTGATAACTGGCACTGAACATTAATGTATCATTTGATATACACAAAATACAAGTCTCTTACTGAGAGTATTGCTGACAGTAACTTTCACCTATAGTTCTGCCTAATACATTGAGCACACAGCTAGAAGACGATGCTGTGTCGTCTTACGTGATGTACACGTACTGGGCCGAGCGGTACTGTACTCGGACGTACGTAAAGATTGGTTGCGGTGGTGTAACGAAACTCTTACTGGTGTGGCTACGCCATTATCGCACATTCGTCTATGCGGCTTGAAGCGCTTGAAGCAACTATCTTCTCTTGTGGTTGCGTTACGAGGTAACAACCTTGCTTTGGCACCTCGCTCTTCGGACGACACAACGTATAGCAAATTTCTGGTCTGTTTGATTTTAATAAAATTATTTTATAACCTATTTCAGTACTTGTTCAGCAGTGTACTGTATGCCTATTAAACGCGTCCATAGTACACTACTGGCCATTAAAATTACTACACCATGAAGAAATGCAGACGATAAACGGATATTCATTGGACAAATATATTAGACTAGAACTGACATGTGATTACATTTTCACGCAAATTGGGTGCACAGATCCTGAGAAATCAGTACCCAGAACAACCACCGCTGGCCGTAATAACGGCCCCTGGGCATTGAGTCAAACAGAGCTTGGATGGCGTATACAGGTACAGCTATCCATGCAGCTTCAACACGATACCACAGTTCATCAAGAGTAGTGACTGGCGTATTGTGACGAGCCAGCTGCTCGGCCACCATTGACCGGACGTTTTCAGTTGGTGAGAGATCTGCAGAATGTGCTGGCCAGGGCATCAGTCGAACATTTTCTGTATCCAAAGAGGCCCGTACAGGACCTGCAACATGCGGTCGTGCATTATCCTGCTGAAATGTAGGGTTTCGCAGGGATCGAATGAAGAATAGAGCCACGGGTCGTAACACATCTGAAATGTAACGTCCACTGTTCAAAGTGCCGTCAATGGGAACAAGAGGTGGCCGAGACGTGTAACCAGTAGCACACCATACCATCACGCCGGGTGATACACCAGTAAGACGATGACGAATACACGCTTCCAATATGCGTTCACCGCGATGTCGCCAAACACGGATGCAACCATCATGATGCCGTAAACAGAACCTGGATTCATCCGAAAAAATGACGATTTGCCATTCGTGCACCCAGGTTCGTCGTTGAATACACCATCGCAGACGCTCCTGTCTGTGAAGCAGCGTCAAGGGTAACCGCAGCCATGGCCTCCGAGCTGATAGTCCATGCTGCTGCAAACGTCGTCGAACGGTTCGTCCAGATCGTTGTTGTCTTGCAAACGTCCCCATCTGTTGACTCAGGGACCGAGGCGTGGCTGCACGATCCTTTACATTCATGCGGATAAAATACCTATCATCTCGACTGCTAGTGATACGAGGCCGTTGGGATCCAGCATGGCGTTCCGTATTACCCTCCTGAACCCACCGATTCCATATTCTGCTAACAGTCATTGGATTTCGACCAATGCGAGCAGCAATGTCGCGATACGATAAACCGCAATCGCGATAGGCTACAATCCGACCTTTAACAAAGTCGGAAACGTGATGGTACGCATTTCTCCTCCTTACACGCGGCATCACAACAACGTTTCACCAGGCAACGTCGGTCAACAGCTGTTTGTGTATGAGAAATTGATTGGAAACTTTCCTCATGTCAGCACGTTGTAGGTGTCGCCACTGGCGCCAACCTTGTGTGAATGCTCTGAAAAGCTAATCATTTGCATATCGCAGTATATTCTTCCTGTCGGTTAAATTTAGCGTCTGTAGAACGTCATCTTCTTTGCGTAGCAATTTTAATGGCCAGTAGTATAGTAGCTAAAAATATTCTGACCGGAAAATGGGATACCAGCTACATAACTCACACCCACTAATCCATCGCTGTAAGTCGCCCTTATCTATCGACTTCCACACGCCCATTCTCATTCCCTCATTCAGCCCAACTCATTTTCATTATCTCTTTGAGACTCTCTGTCCCTGTCTCCTCTTTCACAACCACAGTCTCCTCTGTTCTGTCCCACGACGACTATATCCTCTGTCTATCACTGTATCTTTCTTGCTCTCTCTTACTGCTATTACCTCATTCATTCCTTACCACTGCCGCTGACGCCAGCCGCTGTGGCCGAGCGGTTCTAGGCTCTCTAGTCCGCAATCGCGCTGCTGCTACGGTCGAAAGGTTCGAATCCTGCCTCGGGCATGGATGTGTTTGTTGTCCTTAGGTTAGTTAGGTTTAAGTAGTTCTAAGTCTAGGGGACTGATGATCTCAGATGTTAAGTCCCATAGTGCTTAGAGCCATTTTTTTGATCTGCCGCTGACACCTTCACTGTTGCATCTCTCTCTCCTCGCTGTCATTTCCATAGACACTGTATCTCATCATTGGCTCCCACCCACTTCCACTTTCTCCTCCTCTTTATTCTTCCACCTTCACTCTTTTCCTAGAACTGTTCTGTCACTGTCAACTATGTTCCACTGCCACTGTGACCCTCTCTTTCTTCCACGCTGCCACTGTCTCCTTCACTCTTTCTACACCGCAACAACTATTTTCTTCCAGTATTTATTACTTTTCCTCCTCTTTCCCACTGCCACTGCCTCCTCTCTCGCCACAAAAAAGCTCGAATATGTTCGAAAGCTAAAATTTCTGGGAAAAATCTTAATGTTGCCGAGGAAGATAGAAAAATGTAGCTGTACCCCACATTTCAGTCAGTCTTTTAAAGAGGAGCATAATAGCCTTTTTGTGCCCCAATAGGAGTATTTTTCCGCTGGTTCACTTCACTAAATGCCACCTGAGTAATAAATACATCAGCGACATTTCAACCCTTCTGAAGGTGCCCAAGTCGACTGTTGGTGATGTTGTTATGAAGTGGACAACCATAGCTGAAGCGAGATCAGGCAACCGTCATGTACTGACACACTTGTAAAAAAATGCATGAAATCAGCAGAAGGAACCACGTGCTACCAGCAGTTCAGCTAGCTCAACGACTGTGAGTAGGGAGTTATAAAGAATGTGGTACAATGGTGGAGCAACTCCTTATTACCCATATCTTTATATAGTCAGTGCTGTGCAATACTCACTGTGGTGTAAAGAGTGACATCACTGGAGAATGGATCACTGGTAACTAGTGATTTGGAGTGATGAAACTCGCTCTATCCTGTGGTTACTCTGTGGAAAGGTTTCAGTTTGGAGAGTATCTGGAGAACTTTACCTGCCGTAGCGTTTTGTGCCAACTGTGAGGAACGGAGGAGGTCGTGTTACGGTATGGGGGTGTTTTTCGTGGTTAGGTTGTGGTCCCCTTAAGAAAACACTAAAGCTGGAAGATATGGACACGTTTAACAGCAGTGAGCACTGAGTACAGTAGAGAAACAGTTCAGAGAGAATGATTGTTGTATAAACGTGAAATGCGCCCTTTCGTAAGTAGGCTGTCTATGTTTTTAAGTTGGTGACGCCATGTAGCGCTCTGTATTAAAACCGCTGACTGCGCTGTGTGCAGTCTGTGACTGGTTGGACTCATTGTTGGATTATTCACTAGTGTAGTGTTGGGCAGTTGGATGTGCCCAGCGCGTAGAGTTGGGCAGTTGGAGGTGAATCGCCAGCAGTGATGGATGTGGGGAGAGACATTCCAGTGTTTTGAGATGTTAATATGGGAGGACGATCTGGACGTGTGTCCGTGAGGAAACGGAAATTTGTGAAACTGGATGTCGCGTATATATATATAGACTTTTGAGCATTATTAAGCTAATTACATTGTTTGTTCTCCATCAAAATCTTTCATTTGCTGACTATATGCCTATCAGTAGTTAGTGCCTTTAGTAGTAAGAATCTTTTACTTAGCTGGCAGTATTGGCGCTCGCTGTATTGCAGTAGTTCGAGTAACGAAGATTTTGGTGAGATAAGTGATTCATGAAGGATAGGTTGTTGTTAGTCAGGGCTATTCTTTTGTAGGGATCATTGAAAGTCAGATTGCGTTGCGCTAAGATATTGTGTATCAGTTTAGAAATGATCAGAATAAGTAAACAGAAAACTGTCTGAGTACGTTCAGTTTTACTCAGCTGTTTCAGTATCAAATAACGTAGAAGTTTACCAGGACAGCCTTCCTTGACATTCAAAGGGGAAGCTTCACTTTGATCACATCTGTGAGACAATGGCTTGTGGACAATAACATTGCTTAAATTGACTGTTCTACTCAAAGTCCCAACCTGAAACCAGTGGAACACCTTTGAAATGAATCAGAACATCGACTTTGCTCCACACCCCAGCGTCCAACATCACTACCTCCTCTGGTTAAAAAAAAATGGTTCTGAGCACTATGGGACTTAACTTCTGTGGTCATCAGTCCCCTAGAACTTAGAACTACTTAAACCTAACTAACCTAAGGACATCACAGACATCCATGCCCTAGGCAGGATTCGAACCTGCGACCGTAGCAGTCGCGCGGTTCCGGACTGAGCGCCTAGAACCGCGAGACCACCGCGGCCGGCACCTCCTGTGGTTTCGGCTCTTGAGGAAGAAGGGGCTGCCATTCCTCCAAAGACGTTCAGTCATCTCACTGAAAGCGTCTCCAGCAAAGTTTAAGCCGTCATAAAGGCGAAGGACGTGCACACCCCATATTAATGTCCACTAACAGGTGATCAAGACCCGTGGTCTAGGGGCAGTCCCGTAATGCGCGTCGAGCGAGCAGGTTGTTCCTACTTCCGCCTGTATAGCAGCTCTGCGTGTGTCGAACTTTTATGTACTCTGTCTTGTCTGTGTGTCAACCAGTGTCGCATCGTTCTTGCTTAGCCAAGTTCGTTGGTCGTTGTTCGTTTGTTCTCTGGCGGCAACCTTCTCTACCCGCGCCATGATGTCTGTGAGTCTCCCAAGAACATTCCTCGGCGGGGTATCGTTCGCTTCAGTTTTGATGCGTCATGTTCAACCGGGTTCTCTAGAAATTCAGTGTAGGATAGTTGATACGATTCGAGCTACATCTGATCAGCCAGATACCGTTTATTTTGATTCTGATCTGTATGCTTTCTTTGGGAGCTTTCAAGATCCCTGAAAGGCTTCTCTCTCGTGTTGGTTCTCAGGTGATGTTTACACATCGAGATAGTTCCGTTAATCCAGTTCATCTTGCAAATGCGGCAGTCTAGTATAAATGGTGGACCATTGATAGTGACTGGGCCAAATATCTCACGAAATAAGCAACAAACGAAAAAGCTACAAAGAACGAAACTTGTCTAGCTTGAAGGGGGAAACCAGTTGGCGCTATGGTTGGCCCGCTAGACGGCGCTACCATAGGTCAAACGGATATCAACTGCGTTTTTTTTTTAAATAGGAACCCCCATTTTTATTACATATTCGTGTAGTACGTAAATAATTATGAATGTTTTAGTTGGATCACTTTTTTCGCTTTGTGACAGATGGCGCTGTAATAGTCACAAACATATGGATCACAATTTTAGACGAACAGTTGGTAACAGGTAGGTTTTTTAAATTAAAATACAGAACGTAGGTACATTTGAACATTTTATTTCGGTAGTTCCAATGTGATACGTGTACCTTTGTGAACTTATCATTTCTGAGAACGCATGCTGTTACAGCGTGATTACCTGTAAATACCACATTAATGCAATAAATGATCAAAATGATGTACGTCAACCTCAATGCATTTGGCAAAACGTGTAACGACATTCCTCTCAACAGCGAGTAGTTCACCTTCCGTAATGTTCGCACATTCATTGACAATGCGCTGACGCATGTTGTCAGGTGTTGTCGGTGGATCACGATAGCAAATATCCTTCAAATTTCCCCACAGAAAGAAATCCGGGGACATCAGATCCGGTGAACGTGCGGGCTTCGACAACCAATCCACCTGTCATGAAATATGCTATTCAATACCGCTTCAACCGCACGCGAGCTATGTGCCGAACATCCATCATGTTGGAAGTACATCGCCATTCTGTCATGCAGTGAAACATCTTGTAGTAACATCGGTAGAACATTACGTAGGAAATCAGCATACATTGCACCATTTACATTGCCATCGATAAAATGGGGGACAATTATCCTTCCTCCCATAATGCTGCACCATACATTAACCCGCCAAGGTCGCTGATGTTCCACTTGCAGCCATCGTGGATTTTTCGTTGCCCAATAGTGCATATTATGCCGGTTTACGTTACCGCTGTTGGTGAATGGCGCTTCGTCGCTAAATAGAACGCGTCCAAAAAATCTGTCATCGTCCCGTAATTTCTCTTGTGCCCAGTGGCAGAACTGTATACGAAGTTCAAAATCGTCACTATGCGATTCCTGGTGCATAGAAATATGGTACGGGTGCAAACGATGTTGATGTTGCATACTCAACACCGACGTTTTTGAGATTCCCGATTCTCGCGCAATTTGTCTGCTACTGATGTGCGGATTAGCCGCGACAGCAGCTAAAACACCTACTTGGGTATCATCATTTGTTGCAGGCCTTGGTTGACGTTTCACATGTGGCTGAGCACTTCCTGTTTCCTTAAATAACGTAAGTATCCGGCGAACGGACCGGACACTTGGATGATGTCGTCCAGGATACCGAGCAGCATACATAGCACACGCCCGTTGGGCTTTTTGATCACAATAGCCATACATCAACACAATATCGACCTTTTCTGCAATTGGTAAACGGTCCATTTTAACACGGGTAATGTATCACGAAGCAAATACCGTCCGCACTGGCGGAATGTTACGTGGTAACAGGGACTTATACGTTTGTGACTATTACTGCGCCATCTATCACAAAGCGAAAAAAGGGGTACAACTAAAACATTCATATTTCTTTACGTACTTCACGAATATGTAATAAAAAATGGGGGTTCCTATTTAAAAAAACGCATTTGATATCCGTTTGACCTATGGCAGCGCCATCTAGCGGGCCAACCATAGCGCCATCTGGGTTCCCCCTTCAAGCTAGAGGAGTTTCGTTCTTTGTAGTTTTTTCGTTTGATGCTTATTTCGTGAGATATTTGGCCCAGTCACTATCAATGGTCCACCATTTATACTAGACTGCCGCATTTGCAAGATGAACTGGATTAACGGAACTATCTCGATGTGTAAACATCACCTGCTGCCATGAGGGAGCGGGCAGGCTGTTCCCAAGTGCATTGTCCCTCAGTTATGGAATGGTAGTTTGCCATTGCCAAACCTCAGCTGCCGCACTGCACTAATGCGTTTTAGCGATTGTAAAGGGCCTGAAATGAGAGGAACTCGGGAATTTTATTGTGCTGTCCTTCGTGATCTTCATAACAGTGCTCGAGACGTCCCTTTAAGAGTAATGGAAATGCACCGCGTGAAGGCAAAACTCCTGCAACTCAAAAGACTACAATTATATAGTCTTAGTCTGCGATCCTAGCCTTGTCCGAGTTTCCAGGATGATCAGAATGAATTAGCGTTTCTGTATCAACTAATTCGACTTCGAACGCGATCTGAAAGGCTATGTCTCACTACCATTCGTTCTACGGATGGGCGTGAGTCGTCGTCCCAAACAGATAAAATAACTCCATACTTAGCAATTATATACAACCACTCGCTCACAGAAAGATCCGTACCTAAAGACTGGAAAACTGCTCAAGTCACACCAGTACCCAAAAAGGGAAGTAAGAGTAATCCGCTGAATTACAGGTCTATATCACTAACGTCGATTTGCAGTAGGGTTTTGGAACATACACTGAATTCGAACATTATGAAGTACCTCGAAAAAAACGATTTATTGACACATAGCACGGTTTCAGAAAATATCGTTCTTGTGAAACACAACTAGCTCTTTACACTCATGAAGTAATAAGTGCTATCGACAGGGGATGTCAAATTGATTCCATATTTTTAGATTTCCAGAAGGCTTTCGACACCGTTCCTCACGAGCATCTTCTAACCAAATTGCGTGCCTACGGAGTATCGCCTCAATTGTGCGACTGGATTCATGATTTCCTGTCAGAAAGGTCACAGTTCGTAGTAATAGACGGAAAGCCATCGAGTAAAACAGAAGTAATATCCGGCTTTCCCCAAGGCTTATAGGCCCTCTATTGTTCCTTATCTATATTAACGATATAAGAGACAATCTGAGTAGCCGTCTTAGATTGTTTGCAGATGATGCTGTCATTTACCGTATTGTAACGTCATCAGATGATCAAAACGACTTGAAAAATGATTTAGATATGATATCTGTATGGTGCGAAAAGTGGCAATTGACCCTGAATAAGAAAAAGTGTGAAGTTATTCACATGAGTACTAAAAGAAATCAGCTAAATTTCGATAACGGGATAGTCACACAAATCTGAAGGCTGTAAGTTCAACTAAATACTTAGGGATTACAATTACAAATAACCTAAATTGGAACGAACACATAGATAATATTGTGGGTAGAGCAAACCAAAGACTCCGATTCGTTGACAGAACACTTAGAAGGTGCAACAGGTCTACTAAAGAGACTGCTTACACCACGCTTGCCCGTCCTATTTCTGGAGTATTGCTGTGCGGTGTGGGATCCGCATCAAGTGGGACTAACGGATGACATCGAAAAAGTACAAAGAAGGGCAGCTCGTTTTGTATTATCGCGAAATAGGGCAGATAGTGTCACAGACATGATACGTGAATTGGAGTGGCAATCATTAAAACAAAGGCGTTTTTCGTTGCGACGGGATCTTCTCATGAAATCACCAGTTTTCTCCTCCGATTGCGAAAAGGTTCTGTTGGCACCCACCTACATAGGGAGAAATGATCATCACGATAAAATAAGAGAAATCAGGGCTCGCACAGAAAAAAATTAAGTGCTCGTGTTTCCCGCGTGCCGTTCGAGAGTGGGACGGTAGAGAGACAGCTTGAAGGTGGTTCATTGAACCCTCTGCCAAGCACTTTATTGTGAATAGCAGAGTAAACACATACATGTAGATGTAGATGTAAATATAATGCGTGAACTTTCCAGGTATTTTTCGATCTTTACACTGGAGTGGCATCAGCTGCTATAAGGTCTGCTGACTTTGCTTCCGTCCTTGATAATGTTGTTACGCCTGCTCTCCATAAGAAGTTTTTGGCAGGTTTTCAGCGTCATAAGATATCTGACATTGTAGTTAGCTCTCCTTCCCGCAAATCTCCGTGTTTGGATGGACCTTCCAAAAAATTGTATGTTCTGTTTTTGCCTCTGATAGGAGATACGATAACACCTATGGTGAGTGATTTGGTGCAAGGGGTCGTCTGTCCGTGGATCAGGTACTACCAGTAACGTTACTCAGTTTTCATCATAAAGTCGTAGAGCGGGCGATAAATAGCCGCTTGTCGGGTTTGCTTACTGTCGTCGCGCCTTATCAAAGATTTCTCCCGGGTCTTACACTCCTGATTCCCGTTGCTGAAAGTCGTGATCTTATCGTGATTGCTTCCACTGTTTCTGTGTCCAAAACTACACTTTTTATTGAGTTTAATCATGCGTTTGACCGAGTTAGTGATGGTTTTCTGTTGCGAGTGTTGACGGTTGTTGATTTTAATGATGCCCCACGACAGATCTTCACCTCTATTTTCTACACTACTGGCCATTAAAATTGGTACACCATGAAGATGTGCTACAGACGCGAAATTTAACCGACAGGAAGAAGATGCTGTGATATGCAAATGATTAGATTTTCAGAGCATTCACACAAGGTTGGCGCCGGTGGCGACACCTACAACGTGCTGACATGAGGAAAGTTTCCAACCGATTTCTCATACACAAACAGCAGTTGACCGGCGTTGCCTGATGAAACGTTGTTGCGATGCCTCGTGTAAGGAGGAGAAATGCGTACCATCACGTTTCCGACTTTGATAAAAATCGGATTGTAGCCTATTGCGATTGCTGTTTATCGTAACGCGACATTGCTGCTCGAGTTGGTCGAGATCCAATGACTGTTAGCAGAATATGGAATCGGTGGGTTCAGGAGGGTAATACGGAACGCCGTGCTGGATCCCAACGGCTTCGTATCACTAGCAGTCGAGATGACAGGCATCTTATCGGCATGGCTGTAACGGATCGTGCAGCCACGTCTCGACCCCTGAGTTAACAGATGGGGACGTTTGCAAGACAACAACCATCTGCACGAACAGTTCGACGATGTTTGCAGCAGCATGGACTATCAGCTCTGAGACCATGGCTGCGGTTACCCTTGACGCTGCATCGCAGACAGGAGCGCCTGCGATGGTGTACTCAACGACGAACCTGGGTGCACGAATGGCAAAACGTCTTTTTTTCGGATGAATCCAGGTTCTGTTTACAGCATCATGATGGTTGCATCCGTGTTTGGCGACATCGCGGTGAACGCACATTGAAAGCGTGTATTCGTCTTCGCCATACTGGCGTATCACCCGGCGTGATGGTATGGGGTGCCATTGGTTACACGTCTCGGTCACCTCTAGCTCGCACTGACGGCACTTTGAACAGTGGACGTTACATTTCAGATGTGTTACGACCCGTGGCTCTATCCTTTATTCGATCCCTGAGAAACCCTACATTTCAGCAGGAAAACCACGAACGCATTTTGCAGGTCCTGTAGGGCCTTTCTGGATACAGAAAGTGTTCGACTGCTGCCCTGGCCAGCACATTCTCCAGATCTCTCACCAATTGAAAACGTCTGGTCAATGGTGGCCGAGCAACTGGCTCGTCACAATACGCCAGTCACCACTCTTGATGAACTGTGGTATCGTGTTGAAGCTGCATGGGCAGCTGTACCTGTACACGCCATCCAAGCTCTGTTTGACTCAATGCCCACGGGTATCAACGCCATTATTACGGCTAGAGGTGGTTGTTCTGGGTACTGATTCCTCAGCATCTATGCACCCAAATTGCGTGAAAATGTAATCACATGTTAGTTCTAGTATAATATATTTGTCCAATGAATATCCGTTTATCATCAGCATTTCTTCTTGGTGTAGCAATTTTAATGAACAGTAGTGTAGTTGGTTTGTTGTTTGATTTTGGGGATGGGACAAAACAGCGAGGCCATCGGTCCCGTTGGATTATGGAAGGATGGGGAAGGATGTCGGCCATGCCCTTTCAAAGAAACCATCTCGGCATTTGCCTGAAGCGATTTAGGGAAATACTGGAAAATCTAAATTAGAACGGCCGGACGCAGATTTGAACCGTCGTTTCTTTCTAGTAATCAGGCGCCGACTGACGTGAATGGTCGTCTCAGTCCCCCCATAGAAGTGTGTCGAGATGTCCTATAGTCCCGTTTCTATGTTATTCGTGCTATTTCTGGAACCCTTACTGGTGTCCATAAGCTCCTAGATTGGGTGTCCGGTCGTTGTTGAGAGAAAGATTCATAGTTCGCGCATATGCCAATGACGTTATGGTACTTCTTCGTACTCATGCCGACATATGCATTTTGTCGTCCTACACAGACGAAAGGAAATGTCGTGTGACGAGGGCCTCCCGTAGGGTAGACTGGTAGCCTGGTGCAAGTCTTTTAAGGTGACGCCACTTCGGCGACTTGCACGTCGATGAGGATTAAATGATGAAGACAACACAACATCCAGTACCTGGGCAGAGAAAATCTCCGACCCAGCCGGGAATCGAACCCGGGCCCCCGGCATGGCATTCTGCGGCGCTGACCACTCAGCTATGGAGGCGGGCGGAGCACAGATGAACGACCGGAAGTATCGGTTACTTAGTTTGTGGGGATTTGACGCGGTTGAGATTCCATGGGCTGTAGTGGTCGCCTGCCATCGATCGTTCGGTGTCATAATTGATTGTTGTCCGATTTAGATGGCTGCGTTAAATTGGAAATCCGTCACTGACAGGATTCAAGGAACACTAGCGTCGCTCCCTCTCTTTACTTCATAAGACTCGGACCTTGGAATCTTATGTGTTGAGCAAAGCCTATACTGTTGCCCAAATTTTTCTCCTTCCTGCGATGATGCCCTGGAAGCTACAACGATGAACCAGCAGGTTTACCTCACGAAACTCTATTTTTCGGGTGCGCTATGAGGATATGCCCCCCCCCCCCCCCCCCCCCCCCGGTGCCGCCCAAGAACCATGGACCTGGCCGTTGGTGGGAAAGCTTGCGTGCCTCAGCGATACAGATAGCCGTACTGTAGATGCAACCACAACGGAGGGGTATCTGTTGAGAGGCCAGACAAACCTGTGGTTCCTGAAGAGGTGCAGCAGCCTTTTCAGTAGTTGCAGGGACAACAGTCTGGATGATTGACTGATCTGGCCTTGTAGTACTACCCAAAACTGCGAACGGCTGAAAGCAAGGGGAAACTACAGCCGTAATTTTTCCCGAGGGCATGCAGCTTTACTGTATGGTTAAATGTTGATGGTGTCCTCTTGGGCAAAATATTCCGGAGGTAAAATAGCCCCCCATTTGGATCTACGGGCGGGGACTACTCAGGAGGACGTCGTTATCAGGAGAAAGAAAACTGGCGTTCTACGGATCGGAGCGTGGAATGTCAGATCCCTTAATCGGGCAGGTAGGTTAGAAAATTTAAAAAGGGAAATGGATAGGTTAAAGTTAGATATAGTAGGAATTAGTGGCAGGAGGAACAAGACTTTTGGTCAGGCGAATACAGGGTTATAAATACAAAATCAAATAGGGGTAATGCAGGAGTAGGTTTAATAATAAATAAAAGAATAGGAGTGCGGGTAAGCTACTACAAACAGCATAGTGAACGCCTCATTGTGGCCACGATAGAGCGAAGCGCACGCCTAATACAGTAGTACAAGTTTATATGCCAACTAGCTCTGCAGATGACGAAGAAATTGAAGAAATGTATGATGAAATAAAAGAAATTATTCAGATAGTGAAGGGAGACGAAAATTTAATAGTCATGGGTGACTGGAATTCGAGTGTAGGAAAAGGGAGAGAAGGAAACGTAGTAGGTGAATATGGAATAGGGCTAAGAAACGAAAGAGGAAGCCGCCTGGTAGAATTTTGCACAGAGCATTACTTAATCATAGCTAAAACTTGGTTCAAGAATCATAAAAGAAGGTTGTATACATGGAAGAAGCCTGGAGATACTGACAAGTTTCAGATACATTATATAATAGTAAGTCAGAGATTTAGGAACCAGGTTTTAAATTGTAAGACACTTCCAGGGGCAAATGTGGACTCTGACCACAATCTATTGATTATAAACTGTAGATTAAAACTGAAGAAACTGCAAAAAGGTGGGAATTTAAGGCGATGGGACCTGGATAAACTGACTAAACCAGAGCTTGTACAGAGTTTCAGGGAGAGCATAAGGGAACAAGTGACAGGAATGGGGGAAAGGAACACAAAAGAAGAAGAATGTGTAGCTTTGAGAGATGAAGTAGTGAAGGCAGCAGAGGATCAAATAGGTAAAACGACGAGGGTTAGTAGAAATCCTTGGGCAACAGAAGAAATATTGAATTTAACTAATGAAAGGAGAAAATATAAAAATGCAATAAATGAAGCAGGCAAAAAGGAATATAAACGTCTCAAAAATGAGATCGACAGGAAGTGCAAAATGGCTAAGCAGGGATGGCTAGAGGACAACTGTAAGAATGTAGAGCCTTATATCACTAGGGGTAAGATAGATACTGCCTACAGGAAAATTAAAGAGACCTTTGGAGAAAAGAGAACCACTTGTCTGAATTTCAAGAGCTCAGACGGAAACCCAGTTCTAAGCAAAGAAGGGAAAGCAAAAAGGTGGAAGGAGTATATTGAGAGTCTATACAAGGGCGATGTACTTGAGGACAATATTATGGAAATGGAAGAGGATGTAGATGAAGATGAAATGGGAGATACGATACTGCGTGAAGAGTTTCACAGAGCACTGCAAGACCTGAGTCGAAACAAGGCCCCGGGAGTAGACTTCAAGAAGAATTTTATAATTACAATCCCAAAGTAAGCAGGTGCTGACAGATGTGGAAATTACCGAACTATCAGTTTAATAAGTCACGAATGGAAAAACTGGTAGAAGCCGACCTCGGGGAAGATCAGTTTGGATTCCGTAGAAATATTGGAACAAGTGAGGCAATACTGACTCTACGAATTATCTTAGAAGCTAGATTAAGGAATGGCACACCTACGTTTCTAGCACTTGTAGACTTAGAGAAAGCTTTTGACAATGTTGACTGGAATACTAAAAATGGTTCAAATGGCTCTGGGCACTATGGGACTCAACTGCTGAGGTCATTAGTCCCCTAGAGCTTAGAACTAGTTAAACCTAACTAACCTAAGGACATCACAAACATCCATGCCCGAGGCAGGATTCGAACCTGCGACCGTAGCGATCTTGCGGTTCCAGACTGCAGCGCCTTTAACCGCACGGCCACTTCGGCCGGCTGACTGGAATACTCTCTTTCAAATTCTGAAGGTGGCAGGGGTAAAACACAGGGAGCGAAGGGCTATTTACAATTTGTACAGAAACCAGATGGCAGTTATAAGAGTCGAGGGACATGACAGGGAAGCAGTGGTTGCGAAGGGAGTGAGACAGGGTTGTAGCCTCTCCCCGATGTTATTAAATCTGTATATAGAGCAAGCAGTGAAGGAAACAAAAGAAAAATTCGGAGTAGGTATGAATACCATGGAGGAGAAATGAAAACTTTGAGGTTCGCCGATGACATTGTAATTCTGTCAGAGACAGCAAAGGACTTAGAAAAGCAGTTGAACGGAATGGATAGTGTCTTGTAAGGAGGATATAAGATTAACAAAAGCAAAACGAGGATAATGGAATGTAGTCGGATTAAGTCGGGTGATGCTGAGGGAAATAGATTAGGAAATGAGACACTTAAAGTAGTAAAGTAGTTTTGCTATTTGGGGAGCAAAATAACTGATGATGGACGAAGTGGAGAGGATATAAAATTTAGACTGGCAATGGCAAGGAAATCGTTTCTGAAGAAGAGATATTTGTTAACATCGAGTATAGATTTAAGTGTCAGGAAGTCGTTTCTGAAAGTATTTGTGTGGTGTGTAGCCATGTATGGAAGTGAAACATGGACGATAACTAGTTTGGACAAGAAGAGAATAGAAGCTTTCGGAATGTGGTGCTACAGAAGAATGCTGAAGATTAGATGGGTAGATCATATAACTAATGAGGAGGTATTGAATAGGATTGGAGAGAGGAGAAAGCTGTGGCACAACTTGACTAGAAGAAGGGATCGGTTGGTAGGACATGTTCTGAGGCATCAAGGGATCACCAATTTAGTATTGGAGGGCAGCGTGGAGGGTAAAATCGTAGAGGGAGACCAAGAGATGAATACACTAAACAGATACAGAAGGATGTAGGTTGCAGTACGTAATGGGAGATGAAGAAGCTTACACAGGATAGAGTAGCATGGAGAGCTGCATCAAACCAGTCTCAGGACTGAAGACCACAACAACAACAACATGAGGTTATGGCGAAACTTCACGTTCCCCGACCACTTACAGCTTGCCCTTTTGCTTTTCTCCGACCTGCGACCTCCATTGATGTTATAGGCATATTCACGAATTTTTTCTTGATGTCAGTTATTTGTGGGTAGATATTCTTTCCTAGTCGCACCTCTCTGTCAAAATTCTGTTATGTCGCTGGAAGTATCCAAATCGCGCTTCATCAGTGGAGTCGCTATCGCCAGAGACAGATTGGAAGCTTGTTTGGTCCAATGTCAGCCTACCAATATCTGCGATGGAAGTGCCTTCCTCATGGTACCAAGTCGCTCATAGCCTTCTCCCCACGAACGTTCGACTTTTTCGCATTGGCCTTAGTGACTGATGCAGTCATTTCCATGAAGCGGATACATTATGTCATTGTTTGGTCGCCTGCGGACACAGATATTCTAGTTGACTCCGCCGACAGTTTGCCTTTCTTGCCAGGACGACGTTGTGGCAATCTCCAGTGAGATTCCCCTGCGTCCCGATTCACTTTCTTTCCAAGAACGAGGGACAATATGCTTGTCTGGCATTATGTTCATTACGTGGTGGGAAGCGGATGTGACCTGGACCCTTGTGCCAATATCTGGTTACGGTCCATTGGACATTGCAACGGATGCCGCGCTATCTTGAGCTGTTTTTGAGCATGCTGTATCTGGTATTTAATCATCAAGGAGCTGTATGAAGTGCAGAAACCCTTTTCTGTTCGAATGTTTCAGCCTTGTTACCTTGCTTTAGATAAACTTGACAAAACCAAAAACAAAAAAGCAAGGTGTTGAGTTAACTGGTCCTCTTGGTACTTTCGTCATGGTCTCTTTTGATGTGTATTGTTAGAGTTTATTTCACTTTTGTAGCCCTGTTAGTCTTTTTTTGCTTCAGTAATAAAAAATAAGCAAAAATTGTTGCAGTCCGCGACGAAATGATTTTTCTTTTTAGGTTGGCAGAAATCAGGTAGGATTAAAGCTTATTTTGTTTCTTTCCTTTCAGAGTCGAAAGTTGTAAAGTTGTAAAGTTTAACAAAAAACAAATAAACAAACAAAGTTAAAAAATTTCACTTGAGACCAGCACAATGACACGGGGGGGAGGGGGGGGAGAGGCATCATGGCCAGGCCTCGGGATTCGACACCTGCCCACCTTGTCTCCACCCAGCCTGAAACTGACTTGGACCGTCCTTTCCTGACGCTGCAGGAAAAAAAATCGGATAGCGTCTTTGATCAGTAATCAAAACGTCCTCGGTCCCTTGTTCGAACAACAACAACACTGCTTAAATTTTGAATAAAAATCATCAGCGACGGAGGCCAAAGATTTTCGGCATAAGAAATTACTCTCACTCTGCCAACGGTTTTGTCAAAGAGGGCGGAGGACTGGACAGAGGTGCAGGGTAGTCTCTTGCCTCTGGGGTGGAAACTGCCCCTAAAAGGCGGAAGAATCAGCAGTGACTGACGGCATAAGGATGCAGAAGGCAAGGGAAACCACTGCGTTAAAGAGACATACTGTGTATCCACAGCGCATGTGGCCTGTAATTGAAAAAGTCTCAGGATGATCTCCATATTGGCAAAAGATTCTAGACTAGTCCCTCATTCAGGTCTCCAGGAGGTGACCGCCAATGGCAAAGTGACCTTGAGGAACAAATTGAATAACCATCTAAAGGATAACGTTCTACGAGTCGTGACGTGGAATGTCAGAAGTCTTAATATGGTAGGGAGGCTAGAAAATCTGAAAAAAGAAATTCAAAGGCTCAGTTTACAGTGGGGGTCAATGAAGTGAAGTGGAAAGAAGACAAGGATTTCTGGTCAGGTGAGTATAGGGTAAAATCAACACCAGTAGAAAATGGTATAACAGGAATAGGATTCATTATGAATAGGGAGGTAGGACAGAGAGTGAGTTACTGTTTTCTCATCAGAATGGCACCAAACCAACACTTACAACAGTAGTTCAGGTATATATTCCAAAGTTGCAAGCTGAGGATGAAGAGAAAGAGAAAGTACATGAAGATGTTGAACGGATAATTCAGTAAGTAAAGGGAGATGAAAATCTAAATCATGAGGGATTGGAATGTGGTTGTAGAGTACGTAGTCGAATAAATATTTACGGAAGTATTTGGGCTTGATGGTAGAAATGAGAGAGGAGAAAGACTAATTGACTTGTGCAATAAATTTCATCTAGTAATGGCAAATACTCTGGTCAAGAATCAAAAGAGGAGAAGGTAAACTTGGAAAAGGCCGGGTAATGGGAGAAGATTTCTGTGATATTACGTCATTGTCAGGCAGAGATTCCGAAATCAGACACTGGAACGTAAGCCATACCCAGGAGCAGGTATAGACTCAGATCAACATTTAGCAGTGTTGAAAAGTCGGCTGAAGTTTAAGAGAAGACTCAGGAAGAATCAGTGCGCAAAGAAGTGGAATATGATGTACTAAGGAATGAAGAGATGCATTTCTAGTTCTCTGAGGCTATAGATACTGCAATAAGGAATAGCTCAGCAGGCAGTTCATTTGAAGAGGAATGGACATCTCTAAAAAGGGCGATGTTCGAGAGAAAAACATAGGTAGAAGGAAGGTATCTGCGAACAAACTGTGGGTAACAGAAGAAATAATTTATTTTATTGCCGAAAGGAGGAAGTAAAATAATGTTGGGATAAATTTAGCAATACATAAATACAAGTCACTTACGAATGAAATAAATAGGAAGTGCAGAAAAGCTAATGCGAAATGACTACATGAAAAATTTGAAGAAATCGAAAAAGAAATTGCTGCCGAAAGGACAGCAATTTCCATAAGAATCAAAACAACCTTCGATGAAATTAAAAACAAGGGTGGTAACGTTAAAAGTAGAATGGGAATTTCACTGTTAAATGTAGAGGAGGGGACAGATAGATGGAAAGTCTACATTGAGGATCCCTATGAAGGGAAAGACTTGTTTGATGACGGGATTCAAGAAGAAACAGGAGTCGATAGGAAAGAGATTTGGGATCCTGCATTCGAATCATAATTTAGAATTTCTAAAATTAGTGGGGGAAGCAAGAATGAAGAAGAATTAAGACACGTTAACACGATTTGTCGACCTGGAAAAAGGGTTCGAGATGTTAGAAATCCTTAGAAAAATGGGGGTAAGCTTTAGAGAAAGATCGATAATATACAATATGTACAAGAACGATGAGGGGGCAATAAGAATGGGAGACCAAGAACGAAGTGCACTGATTAAAAAGGGTGTAAGACAGGGAAGGGATATAGTCTTTCGTCTCTGCTGTTCATTCTCTATGTCGAAGAAGGAATGACGGAAATAAAAGAAACTTTCAAGAGTGTGGTTAAAATACAACGTGAAAGTATGACAATGTTAAGATTCGCTGTAGGCATTTCTATCCTCTTTGAAATTGAAATAGAATTAGAGAACCTACTGAATGGAATGAACACTCTAATGAATACAGGATATGAACTGAGAGTAAATCGAAGCAAGACGAAAGTAATGAGAAGTAGTACAAATTAGAATGGCGAGAAGGTTAACATTATATTGCTGATCACGAAGTAGATGAAGTTGAGGAATTTTGCTATCTAGGCAGTAAAATAGCCCATGACGTACGGAGCAACGATGATAGATAAAGTAGACTAGAACTGGTAAAAAGAGAATTCCTGGCCAAGAGAATTCTACTAGGATCAATCATAGGTCTTAATTTCAGAAAGAAACTTCCGAGAATAAACGTTTGGAGCACAGCATTGTATGGTAGTGAGGCATGGACTGTGGAAATTCCTGAAGACAAGAGAACAGAAGCATTTGAGATGTGGTGTTGCAGAAGAATGTTTAAAATTAGGTGGAGTGATAAGGTAACGAATGAGAATGTTCTCTGTGGAATCGACGAGGAAAGGAATTTATAGAAAACACTGGTAAGACGAAGGGACAGGGCTATAGGACATCTGTTGAATGGGTGGTTGATTGGTTGCTTTAAAAGAGGGGGGAAGGGACCAAACTAGGAGGTCATTGGTCCCTTGTTCCTAATAAAACAATGCCACAAGCGTGAGAATAAAACAGAGGAGACATATAACACACAAAGGAAAGAAACTAAAAACCACAAGAACGAAGAAAAGGCAACGAACACTAAAAGGAACAAAGGAGGACAAGAAAACAACAGAGAGATGTAAGAAACAGGTACAAGAGAGTAATATAAGGAAGCAGATTACAGTGCCTGGCCGACCACGAAAATAAAAAGGAAAAGAGAGCCTGTAAGTAGGCTGTTTAGGTTTTCTTATTGGTAACGCCACGTAGCGCTCTGTATGAAAATCACTGGCTGTGCTGTGTGCAGTCTGTGGTGGTTTGCATTGTTGTTGACTATTGTAGTGTTGAGCAGCTGGATGTTAACAGCGCGTAGCGTCGCGCAGTTTGAGGTGAGCCGCCAGCAGTGGTGGATGTGGGGAGAGAAATGGCGGAATTTTGAGAGCAGATGATCTGGACGTGTGTCTATCAGAAACAGTACATTTGTAAGAATGGATGTCATGACCTGCTATATATATTATGACTTTTGAACGCTATTAAGGTAAATACATTGTTTGTTCTCTATCAAAATCTTCAATTTGCTAACTATGCCTGTCAGTAGTTAGTGCCTTCAGTAGTTTGAATCTTTTATTTAGCTAGCAGTTTTGGCGCTCGCTGTATTGCAGTAGTTTGAGTAACGAAGATTTTTGTGAGGTAAGTGATCTGTGAAACGTATAGGTTAATTTAGTCAGGGCCATTCTTTTGTAGGGATTTTTGAAAGTCAGATTGCGTTGCGCTAAAAATATTGTGTGTCAGTTTAAGCACAGTCATGTATAATTTTTCTAAGGGGGCGTTTCATATGTCGACCCTTAGCCAAGGATACCTCACTGGAATCTTCTAATTTTTTCTTGTACTTTGTGTAATTAGTGTAGCTATTGTTTATTGCTAGCGCGTAATTATAAAGAGAATTTTCCTTTGTAGTTGTAGTTTTTCATTGTTGTACAGTAAAACAGTTGTGGCATGCATGTAGATTTACACCAAGTATTTTGCAGCTGCGCTTGCAATTAACTAGATATTATTTTCAGTGCTATGTTAATGTGTTTTCTTATTTTGCTCTTCAAATTGTCCTTTTCTGTGTTGTCGTGTGAAATATTATGACAATAATGGCGTGTGAAAAACGTAATACTAGGCTCCAAAGTAAACTGAGAAATGACAGTGAAGACGAAAGCAGTGTGTTAGCACCACCGTGTAATGAATTAACTAATGTTCAAAGTAGTAATTTGGTAATTGTGCATAGGGAAATGGAGCGGGCTGCAAATAATGGTGTAGACAGTGAAACAATTAGTGAACAGGGATGCATTATCGATCGATCGGTCGGCAACAGCTCGCCTCAGGAATCCGAAATGACAAGACACAATCTCGCAAATACTGTAGATTCAGGTTTTGGGTCCTCACCATTTTCTCAAATAAGTCAAGACACATTTTCTGCTTGTCAAAATGTGAATGTTGCCGGTGAAAATTCACTGCCGAAAAGCACTGAGGAACATGTTTCAGACACCAGTGCATTGTTATTACAGTTAATGCAACAAATGGGACAAAGGCTACAAAAGTTAGACACAACGCTTGAACAATATCAGAAACAAATGGGACAAATTCTTCAAACGTTAGACACAATGGAACAAAATCAGAGACAAACACAGCAAAAGCTTCAAAAGTTAGACACACTGGAACAAAATCTTCGGAAGTTAGACATAATGGAACAAAATCTTCAAAAGTTAGACACCACACTTGAACAAACACGTGAAGATTTAACTACTGAGTTACATAACATTGAATTGAAATGTCAAAAAGTATGTAATGACGTAAAAACACAAATTTGTGAGCATTTTCTACCTATTTTTTCGCGGCATGAAAATACATTACAGAATCACGAAGCAGCCATAAAAGAACTGCAAACCATTGTTCATGAAAATCATGAGAACTTGTGGGCTAAAATTGACTCAGTTGCATCTACCGATTCAGTTACGCAACTTGCAAAAACTCAGGAAAACTTAAAGGACACAGTAGATACTCTGAAAATTTGTTCAGAAAGACACACGGAGGAAATTAGTTCATTATCAGAGAAAGTAGTTGAACTTTCGGATCAGCTAAATAATTTATCTACAAAGGTGGATGATGATCTGAGTGACACAAGACCTGTAGAGTTCAGTGACACAGAAGGGTATGAACAAATTAAGAAATTCAAACAAAATCAGAATCAAATTAATACGCAACGCAAAAGAGAAATCCGGGAAGTTCAAGATCAGTTGGCACAAGTAATACAAGAATTACATATTTCATAGCACACTCGCGCTCCAACACAGGAAGAGGGACTTAGAAATACGGAAAAGCCACAAATAATAACACAGGGCATTTCGGAAATTATGAAAGAAATTGGCAAGGTACACCGAATTTTGAGATGGAACCGCCGACACGACGTAACAATGACCCACATGCGATTCGCCGACACGATGATTTTGACTATAAGCTGTTCATTACTACACGTAAATTCAAAACATTTAAGAATTCTGGCTACGACATTCATCCACAAGCATGGCTCCATCAATTCTCTTATTGTTTTCCTCCCAACTGGTCATTAGAGCACAGATTAGAATTTTGAAGACATGTTGCACAAGAATCAGTACCTGTCAAACCCATACAGCCCCTCAGAACTGATCCGCATTTGCTTAATCAAATTACCTGAACATTTACGACATATTATTTTGGCAGGACGCTGCAAAGACGACATTGAAGCTTTTCAGGGACTCTTACAAGATTTAGAAATTGACACTGACAATCGCGAAACGCGAAAACAGGAAGACAGCAGTTACAGGTCACATCCGTCACAATTCAGCGATGACAGAAATAATAAATGGACACGACAAGGCTATTCTTACAACGTAAATCGTGACCAAAACAGACACCACCCGTATGACAACCACTGGCAGAGTAATAGTTACAGAGAAAGATCGCATTTCCGTAGTAATGAATATGACAGAGACAATCATAGAAACAGACAATATGGCAACCAGAACTATTATTATCATGGGAGACAGAATAACTTCAGACGCAACGGTCCACGGTGCAATGATAATTCAGGGAGACATTCTCCACCATTTAACCGACAAGAAAGAAACTACAGGAATTACCGACATGACGATAGACGATATAATCGTAACGACACCCTGAATTTCATCAGAACTGGCGGGATTCAAACAGTGCAGGGCCCTCTTGACAAGGTGAATTTGTAGAAGTTAGGTCTCCTAATCCTAATAACGACGCGCCAATAAAGAGCCAGATAATGACTCGCACCGCAAGCAGCCACGTGTGCCGCTCGCTCAGAAAAAAATAACATAAACGCTAACCTTGTGAAAAATCCAGTATTCTTTATCGACGTATACCGCATTGCGTTGAAGTTGAAACTCTGCGTACTAGGAAGAGTAAAGGATTGCACCACATTTCACATGTAAAACCGTTTATTGAGAGATAATCTGTTTTTTTTTTAACTATGTTACTAAAGTGCGCGTCATTTATGACGGCGGCCGAGTTTAGGTTCGTTCTGCGCATCTGACGTCACAAAACACAGTCAGCCAATGAACGGAGAACGACGTTGCCAGTGCTCGACTGCAGTGCAGAGCACGGACGAGTGTCTTCAATTTTAAAAACGTTCAGTCATAAATAAAGTAATTGAACAAAAGCAATGTCTTGACAGCAGACTTTCTTTTATAGAAAGTTTGAAAAAAGCATTCTTTATACCAATTGCTTCATATTCTATTAATTAATTAAACCAAACAAGCAATAAGCCTCCTAATTTAGGTGACCAGAAGGAAAGGTGTTTGTATCACTCTCACTAACCGCTTTTTCGCAATAAAGAAGAGCGGTAATTGTTTATTTCCTATTGTACTTCGACGAAACGTGAGTAATTCATAATCATACCAACAGTGTTTGTCGGTATTTTGCGTGATGTTTTAAAGTCCTTCGGGAGATGTATTGAACGACGAGTTGCGATAGCATAATGGTTACATTCAAGTCTTCCCTCGAGTGAAAACATTAATGGCGCCGGCACGGTAGATCAGCGTGTTCGGTTAGAGGGTTTAGCTACCCTCTGTAATAAGAAACATGAGTGAACGGTTCAACGAACAACCTGAATGGGTGTGAACGGACGTCCGCCACGAACAAATTCAACAAACAACATAGAACAAAATGAGATTAAAAAAAAAGTGTATGGCTGCTAAGCGAAAGGTTCTGAGTTGAAACCTTGATGGGTGCTTAATATTTTCTTTATTTAAAATCAATATCGAAGTGCCTTACTTCATGAATTTTATTCGTTTGAACGTAATTTTTTGAAATTTCTTGTGACAACTAAAATCGACCATACGGAAAGTATACGCTATGGACTTTTACCTCTGCAAATTCTTCAAAATTTCGTGCAATGGTTTACTACATCTAATGTTGCACAATAACTGCGTTGAACATCGAAACAAAATTAAGTAATTTATGGGGGGAAGGTATCAGTCAAGAAGATATGTAAAAATCAAATTTTTGGGCCAAATAGTTTTTGTGAAATCGGATAATAAACTGTGTCAAAGCAGTCGAAACACCATGTGTCTGCACAGGCGAGCAGTGCAGTGCTGACAAAGTCGCGTACAGCGCGGAATGCGGGGAGCACGTCTCTGTAGCAGCGAAAGGGTTAATGCGGCCGTGGTGGCTGCGTGCTCCCCCCTAAACGTAAGTGCTTCTCTTGTCGCGTGCAACTGGCAACGCAGCAATCCTCCGCGTCTGGGCGGGCATGCGCGAACCGCCAAGATAAAAGAATTGAACTATAGTACTCTTTGTCACACTTAGAAACTGTTAACATACAACTATGTTTTAAAATAAACTATCCAGTCTAGAACCTAGGGTACATATTTAGACAGTAATTACGAATGCATTGTTATAGTGAACAGACGACACAGTGTTATTGTGTGTGTACATTCTCGCTTGTTAGTTGCACGATTATGTAATGACTATAAGGCTCACATACTTAGAACATATACAGGTACTGCTAATGAGATTTTAATGCAATATTTTGGTTTACTTGAAAAGATATTCTTTATTTGAAGTACATTCTGTGAGATTAAAGATAACTTAGCATTTGGTTTCTTTGACAGCTACATGATTATATCACGACACTACTAATGTGTGACACAGTTTACATTGTTGCTTTTCTGCTGTATCTGTTTTCTATCTGCACAGTTTTTCTGATTTCTTCTGGAAAGTAAAACATGTTTTAGAAGTAACTTTTGTGGTATAGCTACAATGAGACAGCCTCTTTCGTAGCACAACAATACGTTACAGTATAGTACTTTATTGATCATGGTAATGTACGTAATAACTATGATATCTATACACATAGCATTTCACTTTTGTTTATGATGAGGTAAGTACATTGACTTCTGCAGAACTTAGCTTTTGGAGGACGATAACTACGACACTTCCACAGAATTATCTTACAGGAAGACGCACATTTAGCGCTAAAGGACATGTATTTGAGTGATTAATTTTGTACTTAAAACATTTATTTTTAAAGATTTTTGAATTACAATAATACAAAGGTTTTCCGTGATACATTTCATTCCATTGCTGTAATCTGTAACACCTGAGGGTATAATTACTTTCATCCTCAGGAGGGTACACGCTTACTTTGTGTACCATATGTGTAGCAAACACAAGGAGCCCTAGCTAATATGGTATTTGCTTATACAACTTTACACATCGGTTCCATATTTCTGTAAGACAGAATTACACAGCTATCTGATCATTTAACTGAGAGAGACAAACATTTTTTTTACTACATCAGTGACCGGTGTTTACGTAATTACACAGCTGTATAACTTCACACTTATGAAATTGTATCTTGTCTGTACTTTGTGAACTGTTCATATTTTTTCAGAACCATTGTGATACTATGAGAGCTTTGAATGTTATATTTGGTATGGGATCATGATTTTTGAAGTACGTTTGAGGTAGATGACACTATTGAAATGAGCAGAGAATTTTTTAGGTTTTGAAATTATTGCAGAAAGCTACGATGTTTTTGAGATTTGACTAAGGTGTTATGATGTTATTATTACGACGACGATGTGTATTATGCTGCTGAGGTATGTTTATGATCAATAAGCTGATGCTATATGAGGAATTTGATTATGCTACGTATCTGTGATGATGAAATATTGAAGAAGTGTCGACGAATATGTATATGTGTCATAAGATAAGGAATAATGAGTAGTGGTTAGGGACTCTGGTTTGTGAAAAAGATTGTTGGAAACCAAGAATCGTACTTTAAGAGTTATGAAACGTATGTGAATGCGTGAATGTATTACAATGCCGACGAAAAGTTTTTGGACTCTGTTATATTAATAGGATTTTGTTTCTACACATTGGTAACGCAAATTATTGACCTGTGAATTTTTTTATATGAGACTGTCACTGTAGTGCAAACTGCTGTCGTAAATATTTCGGTAAGAAAGCCAAGTGATCTTGACGTAATGCGCTGTGGGCACAAAACTATGCGACAGTCGACTCGGAAAAAAAAAAGTTCAGAGGCACAACAAAAAAAGGAGAGGCCATTAACCTCGCTATTGACATTCCTTTCTATTCTAGAAAGCATTGCGAATACGACACACTCATTACTTGGAAAAATACTTACATCTGCACACCCGATTATGATAAGTGTCTTTCTACGAGAGTTGTGAGAATTTCTACTAACTTATGAAATGCCACATGACTATTGAATGATATTTTTATGCTTTACTTTGTACATAGTTGCTTATTTCATTTGATATCTAGTTTTTAGTTGCACTGCAGCATTGGTTAAAATAAAATTTAATAGATGTACTAATATCACTATTTTCTGTCTACTGACCCAATAAAGAATAATTTCCCTTCACAGGAATTGCATACACAATTTTTGTCAATGACTGGGTAACTTGTTTTGTACAGTAACTCAAGGTGATGCATCACTCTAGTGTTAGGATATGACATAGTTTCAAGCCACCCTGCAACACATTAAAACCTCCGCCCTAAAAGCACTAGGGTGGAGGACACAGAAGGACAAAGGACATTCACTAAAACTCAGATCGAATGATAAAACCCACCCTCATGGATGAAACATGAAACGAAATCAGCCGATGAGATGTTTTCTGCTAAAATCAATGACAACGAGTCCAGCAACTGAAGACGAAGTCGCAGGGCAGCCAAAGAAGGACAGAGCTGAAGAATATAGGCCACTGTCAACCGGGCGCCGAACAGACACTGAGATGGGTCTTGACGGCGCAGGAGGTAGCTGTGGGTCGCCCAGGCATGGCCAAAGCGGAGCAGGCAGAGAACAACGGAGTCCCTGCGAGAGGCCCTCATCTAGGACTTCCACAAATTCGTATTCCCCTTAATGGCCGCAGTTTGTTGTGCGTACTGAGATTTCGCCATCCCGTCTCCCAAAGCTGAAAAACCTTGCGGCGTAATAACGAATGTAGGGCAGTTGCGGGGATGCCGATCTCCAGAAGTGGTTTTCGTGTAGCCTGTTAGGCCAGCGTGTCGGCAAGTTCATTTCCTGAGATTCCGACGTCATCAGGGGCCCAGACGAACACCACTGAACGACTGGACCGTTCCAGGACATAGATAGACTTCTGGATGGACGCTACCAAAGGATGACGAGGGTAGCACTGGTCAATAGCTTTCAGGCTGCTCAAGGAGTCAGTACATAAGAGAAAAGACTCCCCAGGGCATGAACGGCGATACTGAAGTGCACGAGATATGGCCACCAGCTCTGCAGTGAATACGCTGCAGCCATCGGGTAAGGAATGACGTTCAATATAGCCGCCGTGAACGTAGGCAAAGCTAACGGGACCATCAGCCATCGAGCCGTCGGTGTAAACCACTTCAGAGCCCCGAACACGTCAAGAATCGAGAGGAAGTGACAGCAGAGAGCCGCAGGGTTAACGAAGTCCTTAGGGCCACGTGAGAGGTCCAGAGGAAGCTGCGGCCGAGGCGTACACCACGGAGGCGTACGTGAACGGACCGCAAGTAGAGATGGTAAAGGAAATGACTCCAGTTCGGAGAGAATCGACCGCACGCGAACCACAATCGTTAGCCCCGACCTGGGCCGCTGATGCGGGAGATGGACTGCTGCAGGCGCGGAAAGGAGACGGTAATTCGGATGCTCAGGAGAACTACGAATGTGTGTAGCGTAACTCGCGAGCAGTTGTGCACGTCTGATCTGCAATGGAGGAAACTCACCCTCCACCAGTACGCTGGTCACTCGTCTCGTCCTAGAAGCTCCTGTCGCCAGTCGAACCCCGAAGTGTTGCATAGGGTCGAGTAAATGCAACGCTGAAGGCGCTGCCGAACCATAAACCACACTCCCATAGTCAATTCGGGACTGGATAAGAGCTCTGTAGAGCCGCAGCAGCGTAAAGCGATCTGAACCCCAAGTGGTGTTGCTCAGACAACGGAGGGCACTGAGGTGCTGCCAGCACTTCCGCTTAAGCTGACGAAGATGAGAAATCCAAGTCAACTAAGCGTCGAAAACCTGTCCTAAGAATCGATATGTCTCCACTACAGTGAGTGGATCGTCATGAAGGTAAAGTTCTGGGTCCATATGAACGGTACGACGCCGACAGAAGTGCATGACACACGACTTTGCGGCTGAAAACTGGAAGCCATGGGCTAGAGCCCATCACTGCGCCTTGTGGATGGCTCCCTGCAGGCGCAACTCAGCAACACCAGTACTGAGGCAGCAGTACGAAATGCAGGAATCGTCTGCATGCAAAAACGGTGAGACTGAACGCCCTACAGCCGCTGATAGACCGGTAATGGCCACTAAAAAGAGATAGACACTCAATACAAAGCCCTGCAGGACGCCATTCTCCTGGATATGGGGGGAACTATGGGACGCACCAACTTGGACATGGAAAGTACAAAGCGACGGGAAGTTTTGGATAAAAATCGAGAGCGAACCCCGGAGACCCCACTCATACAATGTGACAAGGATATTTCGCCAGGTCGCGTCGTATGCTTTACGCAAGTCAAAAAAGATGGCAACCAGATGATGGCGTCTGGAAAAGGTTGTTCGGATGGCAGACTCGAGGGATACCAGATTATTAGTGGTGGAGGGACCCTGGCAGAAGCCACCCTGACATGGGGCCAGGAGGCTATGGGACTCCAGGACCCAACTCAACTGCCGACACACCATATGTTCCAGCAGGTTACAAAGAACGTTGGTGAGGCTAATGGGCCGGTAGCTACCCACGTCAAGCAGGTTCTTGCTGGGTTTGCGCACCGGAATGACGGTGTTATCACGCCATTGAGATGGAAAGACGCCATCACACCAGATCCGGTTGAAGACGGCGAGGAGATGCCGTTTGTAATCAGGCGAGAGATGTTTAATCCGGCCCAGGAGCTGAGTGGGGGCAACATGCAAGGGCGCTAAGAAGCTCCCACTCTGTAAATGGGGCGTTATAGGGTTCACTGTGGCGTGTAGTGAACCAGAGAAACCTCCCTTCCATCCACCGTTTGAGGACGCGAAAGGCTGGGGGATAATTCGACGCAGAGGCGCGAGCATAGTGCTCAGTAAAGTGCTCGGCAATTGCGTTTGCGTCGGTAGACAATACGCCATTGATGTGAACACCAGGGACACCCGTTGGGGTCTGGTACCCGAAAAGACGTTTGATCTTGTTCCAGACTTGGGAAGGTGACAAATGGCATCCAATGATCGAGACATGCCTCCCCCAATACTCCTGTTTCGATCTTTGTATAAATACGGGCACAGAGCCGTTTAAAGGCTATGAAGTGCTCTAGGGAAAGGTGCCACTTATGTCACTGCCGAGCTCGCCGACGCTCTTTAATGGCCTCATCGACTTCCGGCAACCACCACGGGACTGTCTTTCGCCAGGGGACCCGATAGAACGAGGGATCGCGTTTTCTGCCGCAGAAATGACTGTTGTAGTGACCTGGTCAACCACAACATCGATGGCACAATGTGGGGGAGATTCAACGGTGACAGCAGAGGTGAAGGCTTCCCAGTCTGCCTCGTCTAAAGCCCATCTGGGTAGGCGTCCATGTGCACGACGGTGGGGGAGTGACAGGAAGATGAGGAAGTGGTCACTACCACACAGGTCGTCATGTGTTCTCCAGTGGATACATGGCAGGAGTCATGGGCTGCAAATTGATAAATCAATGGCCGAGTAACTACCATGAGCCACACTGAAATGTGTGGCGGCCCAGTATTTAAGAGGCAGAGGTCGAATTGGGACAGTAAATTTTCTACTCCTCTGCCTCAGCCAGTAAGCAAAGTACTACCCCACAAGGGGTTATGGGCGTTAAAATCTCCCAGAAGTAGGAAAGGTTTAGGGAGTTGATCAATCATGACAGCCAGGATGTTCAGAGGTACAGCACCATCTGGAGGAAGATATAAGTTCCAGACAGTTATTTCCTGCGTCGTCCTTATCCCGACAGCAACAGCTTCAAGAGGAGTTTGAATGGGTGCAGGTTCACTACACACCGAGTTCAGGACATAGACGCAAACGCCACCTGACACCCTATCGTATTCGCTACGGTTCTTTTAAAATCCCCTATAGCTGCAGAGGGTAGGGATTTGCATTCCCAGGAACCAGGTTTCCTGGAGGGCAATGCAGAAAGCTGGTGTCAAGCTTAACAATTGCCGTAGTTCAGGTGGTAGAAAAAACCGCCGCATTTCCACTGGAGGACGACGTCATTGTTAGGCTGGGAAGGCATGAAGCGCTCAAGGATGCAAGTTACACCTCAGGGTCACCTACTGCCACCGATTGAGTACCTGTGCGATCGACATACATCGTGTCTGAGGGTCCAATGAGATCTAGGTCCTCAGCGGACGCCAGAATCTCCACCAATCCTCAGATGCAGAGCTTGTAGGGAGCGGTGGTCTGGATTCTTGGGTGCTTTCTTCTTTTTTGGTTTCTCTCGCTGTTCTATTGGTGTTTCTGGCTGGGAGGGCTTCACTGCGTCAGTCTCAGGGAGTGAGGAGGACATGTAGTTGCTTCAGCCACTGGTGGGTATCCACTTTTCCACTGGTCCAAACCTGGGAAGGGAGTGACCCAAGGGATCCCTTCCTGGCGAGAGGAGCCAAAGAAAACTTCCGCTTCTCTGACTGAGAAGTGGGGACTGATGTACCCAATGGTTGGGGATGGGGGGTGTTGCTCCTGAAGTAGGCCATGCAGGAGCAACAGGGATGGAAGGGGCTGCCATCATCAAGGGGGCAGGTGGAGTCTGACAGCTCTGAGAGCCAACTGTATACGGTGAAACGGAAGATGGTAGAACCTTTGTCGTAGCGTCGTTGTATGTTGACGTCATATTCACAGGATGGAGCCTCTCATATTTTCACTTAGCCTCAGTGTAGGTCAGATGGTCCAGGGTCTTGTATTCCATTATCTTCCGTTCTTTCTCCGCAGTTGACACAGATGGGAGGTGGGGACCATGCAGTACTGGGATGGGAAGTAGATCCACAATCTCGACAGACGGCGCTGGAAGTACAGCAGGAAGACATATGACTGAATTTCCAGCACTTAAAGCACTGCATTTGGGGAGGGATATATTGCTTGACATCACAGCGGTAGACTATCCCCAGCGGTAGACTATCACCTTGACCTTCTCGGGTAATGTGTACCCTCAAAGGCCAACATGAAGGCATCAGTGGCAACCTGATTATCCCTCGGACCCGGATGGACACGCCGGACGAAGTGAACATCTCGACGCACTAAATTGGCTAGCAGCTCGTCATCAGACTGTAATAGAACCTATGGAATATAATACCCTGGATCGTATTTAAGCTCTTATGGGGCGTGATGGAAAGAGAAACATCCACCAGCTTGTCACAGGCGAGTAATGCCCATGACTGGACAGAAGATGCTGTTTTTATTTAGACTGACCCAGAGCGCATTTTGGACAAGCCCCCCACCTTCCTAAACTTGTCCTCCAAATGCTCCACAAAAAACTGAGGCTTTGTTGACATGAATGAGTCCCCATCAACTCTCATACAGGCGAGGTACTGGGGTGAGTAAGCTTCACTGCCATCCTTAGTCACGCGTTCCGTCCATGGTGTGGCCAGGGAGGGAAACGATTTGGAATCATACTTCTGCGCATTTAATTGAGTCCTGGAACGCTTAGTGACTGCTGGTGGGTTGCCACCAGCAAGAGATGACGTACCACACTTCATTGCGTGTCATCTGCCCTGATGCCTCCCACTCCGATCAAGGGCTCTCCCCACGAGCGCCACTTAGGCCCAGCAAGGGTCACCTGACAGGATGGCCATTGCCAGGAGTCCCGATGCCCCAGAGATAGGCATCTACTCCTTGGCATCCGTGGGGAGTGAATGGCGCAGGCATCAGCAAAGCGATTGCTGTGTTATCAGGGGGCTACAACCAACAGGGTACATGGCGGCCCATTACAACAGACTGGCTGCCGTGCTGGATATCAGGTGCAGAGAAGTCCATGGTCATCGTCGGCGCAGAAAGCGACACTTATAGTGCATGGTGGAAAACGCATCCAGGAAGGTGTCTGTCCTCTCTAAGGTGCTGCAATCATGGACTGTGCGGCTGGTCCCGGCGGAGGTTCGAGTCCTCCCTCGGGCATGGGTGTGTGAGTTTGTCCTTAGGATAATTTAGGTTAAGTAGTGTGTAAGCTTAGGGACTGATGACCTTAGCAGTTAAGTCCCATAAGATTTCACACACATTTGAAGATTTTTTTTAAGGTGTCCTCGCCCAAAAGACGGAGAAGGAGCGGGACTGCAATGCAACGACGGGAAAATGGCCTAAAGATCTCAATGCACGACGGACAAAATGCACCATGTAAGGCGCCCTGCCCCAGTTGGCTCGCTCTTCGGAAAAATTTTGAAGAATGGAGGTCAAACCCTACAGGGGATCAACAGGCCGAAACGTGTGAGACTCCTTTTAGTCGCCTCTTACGACAGGCAGGAATACCTCGAGCCTATTCTTACCCTGGGACCCGCAGGGGACATCTGTTGAGATAACAGAGAATAACTTCCATGGAACTAGAGGGACTGTAGAGGGTAAAACCATTAGAGGAAGAGAGGGATTGGGATACATCAAGTAAATAATTGAGGACGTAGGTTGTAAGTGCTATTCTGAGATGAAAAGGTTGGCACAGGAAAGGAATTCGTGGAGGGCCGCATCAAAGCAGTCAGAAGACGGATGACTAAAAAAAAAAGTGTCCAGCTACTTTTCATCAGATATTGCATTCTGATATACACCAAGTACACAGTTAATACAATGTCTTCCCTGTGTAAGCTCAGTATTAAATTTATTGTAAGTCACTAGACACTCTAGAATAAGAATACCTACCTTAACTGCGTTGGGTATAGAGACTGTCAACAGGAAAGCGACTTGAGATGCCTTCTCTGTTTCTTCCGGTGGGTCCAAGTAGAATTTCAAAGCAGAGCAGACAGTGATCAAGAAGTTGGCTGCCGCTGTTGAAAGCAAGATGGCAGTTGTGGCACAGTCGGTCATCTGCGTTCTCAAGGAGCCGTCGCGCCAGGCCATTGACCTCCCGAGAAGAACTCTCACCGAGCCCAGTATCCGCTTCTCGTCGTCTGCTGATGGCAGCATACCGCAGGGGTGGCAGTGCCTTTGAGCACTGCAGGGAGATCAAACAGTGAATTTCTGCCACTCCGAATGAAGATCGAGTGCGTGGCTTCCTGGGGAAAAAAGAATGTGTGACAAAATAGTGAGAGGATGTAATATGGCTCGCTTTTTGGGCCATATTAGGATAAGGATGCTTTTATTGGATCCAGTTAGATTCTATATTCACTCCAGAAGGCGCAACGGCTTGTAGGCTTGTCAGCTGGCGTTGACGCTGCAACCTGAACTGTCAGTATTGGCTCACCTAACACCCTAAAAGTGAGATGGCCGCAAAGACTTTATTACTCATGTAGCACATGCGAACAGGGCACTTTCCTCTTACATTGTCCCTTGCCCTTCTGACAGCGGACTAGAAATTACTGACTGCTGGAATGGCGAAGTGTCCTCCTTTCATGCACGAAGCAGGACTCCATACATACACACACACACACACACACACACACACACACACACATGGGCGCGCGCGCTCGCGCAATCCCTAATATTACCCCAAAAAGCAATTGTCCGTTTCCGAGCGAGGTTATCGGGTTGTTTCACTTTGTTAACAGATGACTGCCAGAACTGGAATTGCCCCACCGCCTTTGTCCTCAGCTGGGAACCCCATATCCAGAATCTGAACCTACTGGGATATTTGGCTTAAAAATACAAACCCCTAAAATAGCCTTTCCTCCTCTCACTAGTAGCGAATAAAAAGTATGGAATTCTGAATCCCCTTTGACGCAAACACTTCTCATCAGTTTTGGCGAAGTACTGTC
Organism: Schistocerca piceifrons; assembly: GCF_021461385.2. Lineage (NCBI taxonomy): Eukaryota > Metazoa > Arthropoda > Insecta > Orthoptera > Acrididae > Schistocerca > Schistocerca piceifrons. The sequence continues at coordinate 490,339,942 of NC_060143.1, read as the reverse complement.
ATCTTCAGCGGGTTGCCTTACTCTAAAACTTGAAAAATTAAGATCATTAGGTGCATTACATCACGAGAAAGCGTTATCATATGTGAACTGCTTGGTTTCAGATATATGTTTGTGTGAATGATGTTATTGAACATTTTTACTTTAAAATCATTGCATAATTTCGATGTATGTCGCCGTTTCTTGGCAAACAGTATGTTACCTGCAAAGGTAAGAGCGGCTGTCATTTACAAATATGAAAGTGCCAACTAAAAAGATTTGTATTGCGACTGGCACTTGCGGCTGTATCGTGCTATGACTCTGGTGTGACTGAGCTTGTAATGTACTCTGTCGTGTACCCAGTGCCCTCCAAAACTGCAGCACAATACGGCCGCAAATTCCGTCTTTAATAACACAGGCATTTTAAGCGTACATTTTCGCATTTGTTAATGACAGACGCTCGCACCTGCTGCGTGCCGCAAGAAGAGCGCCCACACTTTTAAATAATTTTCTTGAAAGAAAGCACCTGACTGCACAATATTCTTTTTTTCCTTTTCCTGAGAGGAAGAGGTGGGGGGGGGGTCTCCCCCTGGCCCCCAGTGTATGTACGCCCTTGTGCAGAACAAGGCAACAAATATATGCGTTATAAAATGGCATATATGGAGGGCTTATTTCAATAGTGGTACAAGTCCATTTTGTTCATATTGAGATACAGAGTCCTAAAGTTAAATGAGCGCTGAAAAATCTGCACTTGAGATACCAGACATATTCAAGCATACGGATTGTTGCTAGAGATTAATCTTTCTTTCTCTTCGTTTGGCTCATTAATTTCAGAAGCATTATAGACAGAAAAGTGGAGGTAATGTACTTGTACCACTATTGAAATAAGTCCTTCATATCGGGAACCAAACGGTACACATATAGTAACGTTTTTTCGTAATGTAATGAACCTAACTGTCTTAAATTCTCAGGCTTTAGAATAAAGACACCCATTGGTAGAGGTATTTCGCAGAAACTAGTTTGAGGAATTAAATACACAAAACATATTTACTTCAAGGCAGACCCACAACCTCATACTGATTTTTACACAGAGGTATATCAACCTAAGAATAGTTCAAGTTACTGTGAGTGTTGGGAAAAAAAGATGTAAATTTAATAAAAAATTCACGAAGTATCAGAGTACAGAAAATTCCAGAGGTGGAACGACATTGCGCACATACAGGAAGACCAGTACCGCAGCACGTTGCAGATTCTGCTCTACCTGAATTTTAAACATTAGACTACATCCTGATGCTCAGTGCTGCCTTCGGAGATTGACGAGCATTTCCATGACGTCCCAGGTGTCGATCCTGCATTTCGCTACATTCTCTGGCACTGAGACTTTCCTGTGTACTACAGCATCCAAGACCACCCTTACGGAATTTCCGACTGTATCTTCCAGATTTATATCCTGAACAGAACACCTGGCCTGCGTTCAGATTGCTGCAGCCTTGTGTTAATGACGAAATTGTGTGTGTGTGTGTGTGTGTGTGTGTGTGTGTGTGTGTGTGTGTGAAATCTTATGAGACTTAACTGCTAAGGTCATGAGTCCCTAAGCTTACACACTATTTAACCTAAATCATCCTAAGGACAAACACGCACACCCATGCCCGAGGGAGGACTCGAACCTCCGCCACGACCAACCGCACAGTCTATGACTGTACCGCCTCAGACCGCTCGGCTAATCCCGCGCGGCAGTGACGAAATTCATGTACACAAACAATATCGTATCGCTTTCTATGTGCACTGTAATTACAGTGCGGAATATTTAGAATTTCAGTTGTATTGAGGATCTGATTATATGTAATCGATTAGCAAACTGCTGTATTTGATTGCTGAGCACAAAAAACAATTACTTTATGATTAAACTTCTTCTGGGTGTTGTACTGAGTCATTATATAAAATGCTTTAATTATAAACTTAAAACCTACGTTTCGACTGTAAAACGACGGCCTTCCTCAGAGCGAGACTGGTTTTGGTGGAGGGAAGGTGGCTCTATTTGCTGCAGACGAACGATGTCAATATTTTTAAACCTTTTTTCGGCCCTAGAATATTAATAGGCTAATCATGATACAAGGAGGAGGTCAGGAAGGGAGCTATTGGTGGGTAGCCGTCTTGTCAGTGGTTGACAGTCTGCAAATCAGCGCTTGGCTTCTGGTGGCCACGTTTTCTTCCTGGTGCGCTCGGAAGTGCGCTGACAGTTGCCCTATAGCTGCTTGTTTAGGCTGTCGCGTCCGAGCCCTGTGAGGCTTCTGCCCGCAACAGCTCGGGCCCGTTGGACAGAGATACCCGCAACCAGGACGCCGTTAAAGTCTGTAGCCGTCCTCTCTAGGCTAGGCGCAAATTGAGACGCGTATAGCGCGTGTGGCGCGACGCAGCGCAGCGCGTTTTTGTAACATCACAGGTTCAAATGGGACCGCGCAAATTGCGACGCGACGCGACTGGGACGCGACACGCGCCTGCGCCAGGTCGCGCGGCGTTGTGGTTGAGGCACAGTTTCTCGCACCGCGCGTCGCCCGTGCCTCGCTAGCACCGTGGGAAATTTGGTGCGGGGAGGGTAAAAGTAGCCCGGCTATATGCTCACATCGGAACGGTGCATATGAGCAGTGGTAGTATTGCCCATACGATAAATTTTGCCTTACTGTGTACTAAATTTCATTGCCTTTGGGAAGTGTTTCGTTTTGCTATTTAAACGCTCCATCTTTCTTGTTAGTACATTATACTTTTCTGTTATTTACATCTGTACAGTTTTGTTTTGTTTCTTTTCTGTCAAGAAAAATGCATACCTCAGTAACTGATGAGCCATTGGCCTCTGGAATTGTATCATATGCCTCCGCGATGTTTTCAGATCGCAAGAAGTTACAGAGGATAGTGAATAAGAAAGCAAGGAATATTATGAAATCATGTTATTAAGAATCAAGGTGGGAAAATAAAACAAGGTTATCTATCGCTGCCTAGTATGCTGGCGTATCTGTACGATCTGTTATAAAATTTAGAAAGGGATAATCTCGACAGGTGTGATCCCTTTGGGCTCCTGGTAAAAAGCGTCCAAGATCTGAGGTATAGAAGCCTCACCGTGATTACTCTGGTATGTATGTAGTAATGTAATACGACACACTGTACTACATGCATGTGAACATCACATTGCCACTGCAAGCTAGAAACAGTCGAAAAGCAGTCACAAATAACAATGTTTTCATTGGTTCGCCGTGATGAGAAAAAGCATTTCAATTGTTGCGAGCATATTATCAGCATTAATAAACTAATTATACAACAGGCTACACAAATGTAGAATATGGTCGGTATTATTAGGAAAGTAGGAATATCCTAAAAGATTGTTATGATTAGATATATTTAATTTGTTGACATGTACTGCTGACAAAGGCAGATCTACTTTCATGACGATGTTTTTCGAACTCCAACTCACAAAGCACACATGGCTAGCTTGTGCATTCTTGTCGCGCGCATTATCCTCCGCTGCTTACAATACACTGACCATTGTGTTGTGCGACAGATCAGTTGTTTATTTTTCTCAATAACAACTATTTTATTCGCGATCACACATTGTCAGTTTGACAAGCCGTAGGTAAGTAACCAGTATCTGGCATGTGCCCATCATTCCACCTGAAGGAACGCTCGTCATTATTTTAATACTGCTCATATCATGAGAAGGAATAAAATCCTTTGGTAAGTTTCCATTCCAGTCGCTCAGTGTTAAAAGTACGGTGGGTTACGTGGATTCCACCAAAATTCCAACGGAATTGGCAATCTATTTTTGTGTGAGTTGTTAATCTTTTCTCATTCGAAGAAGCATCACCGTTTGTGAGTAACGGCCACATTTCTCTTGGTGACTGGTTTAATTGTACTTCCTTTGTCACAGTGTAATTTGCCAAACTCATCTCACAGCAGTTATTGAGACAGAATTCCGAAACGGAGTGCCTCATAAACAAGTAAATGGCAGTCACAGAGCTCAATAGCTCACGAAAAACCTCATTGTGTCGGTTTGCAGTAACATAAAAGAAGAAATTTCACGTTTATTTTCATACTAGGAAGCTCTTGTTTCGCTAGCATGTCGATAACTCTTAAAAGTTGCAGTTACTGGAGTGAAATAAAAAAAAGGGTAATTATAAGTACTGATATATCGCCATAGATAAGAAAGTTCCGTGTGTTTAAGAATTGGCAAAACACTCTCCTCCTTGTGTGCTATCATTCGCCAAACTTTCGTTTCGATGTCTCGAGCTGTTTAGGAGATATGAGAGATGTTGCGAGTATTTCATTCTCGCGGGCGTGAGATCGGAAGTGAGCGCGCTACATGGGATCCATTTTCTGGAGATCGGAGGCAGATAGAGACCTCCTGCCAAATCTAAAAAAAATTCAGCATGTTTGCTAAATTTCATACGCAGGTGTAATACGCACCAAACGCAAAATCATAGCGACCCCTAATTTTCGTTGCAAACTTTTTGCGTTTTGCGTAGTGTCTTACTAAAATGTGTACATCACAATAAGAATGGCCATTAGCGAGTTGATGGGCACTTCGTCACGAAGCTGACATATAACGCTACAAGTAAGGCAAAAATCATATATTTTCAGTGAATCGTTTGTGTAAAATCGTTTGAGAAAGATAACAGGTTGCGCGCGCTTCGGTTCTGTCAGCGCAGAGCGTCGCCAGTCGGAGCGTGCGTCGCAATATGCGCTGCACCCGCGCGACTCGTGCGGCACGTGCGTGTCGCGCTGAAGTGCCGTGTCACGTCACACGTGCTATACGCGTCTCAATTTGCGCCTAGCCTGCGTTGACACATCCACGACTCTATCGCCAGCATACCGGCTTCCTGAAACAAGATAGGCTATCCACTATCCACACTCATGGTGGTATTCCATTACAGCCAATTTATTATGCTCTGCTAATCGTACATAGCCTCTTGACACCGATTGTCTGTAATAAACAGAGCCACCTTTCTTCCACCAAGAACAGTCTTGCTCTGAGGAAGGCCGTTGTAATGCTGTCGAAGCGATATTTTTAACGCTGCAGTTGAAGTTTATATTAGATTAGATTTACTTTCGTTCCAATTGATCCGTAGTGATGAGGTCCTCCGGGATGTAGAACATGTCAAAAAAACAATAATACCTGGCAAATATATACAACTAAAACAAATAAGTTTTTTTAATGAACACTATATGAAAGGATAATTTTACAACACTCATTTACTAAGATCGCATTAATGCACTGATTTTAAAATTTAAAAAAATGTTTTTTATATATAAGGTAATAAACATATAATAGAACTACTACAATACTTATTTACAATAAACACATTACTGCACTCAAATGGTGCAGAAGTTAGATTGTAATATATATATATAATCAGTTGGTTCTACTGAGAACTTCATCAATGGAGTAGAAGGAGTTGGCCACCAGTAAATCCTGTAGGCTTCTCTGTTACTGAATTTCATTGGGTGTCAAGCTTTTTATGGCTGCTGGCAAGTTATAGAAAATGTGTGTTCTTGAATAATGTACACCTTTTTGTACAAGAGAAAGTAACTTTAAATCCTTGTGAAGGTTATTCTTATTTCTAGTATTGATTCCATGAACTGAGCTGTTGGTTTGAAAAAGTGATATATTTTAATGACAAAGTTCATAAGGAATAAATATATTGGGAAGTAGTAGTTAGTATCCCTAGTTCCCTAAACAGTCTTCTGCAGGATGTTCTTGAGCTCACACCACATGTAACTCTTATTGCACGTTTTTGTGCCCGGAAAACTTTAGCTTGGCTTGATGAATTATCCCAAAAAATAATCCCATATGACGTTATGGAGTGAAAGTAAGCATAGTATGCCAGCTTTTTCATTTTTATATCCCCTATTTCTGACAGAATTCGCATTGCAAATAGAGATTTGTTTAGACGCTTCAGCAGTTCTGTGGTGTGGTCCTCCCACTTGAATTTATTATCAAGCTGTAACCCCATCAATTTATCGCTGCCCACTTCGTCTACCTGCTTGTCATCGTGTGTTAGGCATATACTAGTGGGACACCCCTTACAAGTTCTGAACTGCATGTAGCGCATTTTTTCAAAGTTTTGTGACAAAGAATTGGGTAGCAACCAGTGATTAATGTCCACAAATATTTTATTAGCCGATCTTTCTAATACTACACTTGATTTTCTATTTGTGACAATGTTTGTATAATCGGCAAACACCAGAAGCACTAGATATAGTAAAAGTGAGGATCTTGTCTCACCTGAAAAATAGTGTGCAAACTGTAAAGAGAGTTCACACTTGTGCTGATGATAATTTTTAAGTAAAACAGCAGTCAGACAAGAAATATACAAATGTACGTTTTTCTCAGGGTAGTATATTGGGTCCATTTCTGTTCTTCATACATGTTAGTGACATGAGAAAAACTCTCTTGTTAATGATAGCAACATCATAGTCACTTATAAAAGACCAAAATTCACATTTGAGAAAGCAAATTAAATCCTGAAGCAGGTTTACAATTGGACAGCGTGTGATAAACTAACATCGAACATAAAGAAAGGAAATAGCATACAGTTAAGCATAAAAAGGGAAAAGAATTCATCATCACCATCATCATTTAAGACTGATTATGCCTTTCAGAGTTCAGTCTGGAGCATAGCCCCCTTATAAAATTCCTCCATGATCCCCTATTCAGTGCTACCATTGGTGCCTCTTCTGATGTTAAACCTATTAGTTCAAAATCATTCTTAACCGAATCCAGGTACCTTCTCCTTGGTCTGCCCCTCCTCCTACCCTCTACTGCTGAACCCATGAGTCTCTTGGGTAACCTTGCTTCTCCCATGCGTGTAACATGACCCCACCATCTAAGCCTGTTCGCCCTGACTGCTACATCTATGGAGTTCATTCCCAGTTTTTCTTTGATTTCCTCGTTGTGGACACCCTCCTGCCATTGTTCCCATCTATTAGTACCTGCAATCACCCTAGCTACTTTCATATCCGTAACCTCAACCTTGTTGATAAGGTAACTTGAATCCACCCAGCTTTCGCTCCCATACAACAAAGTTGGTCGAAAGATTGAACGGTGCACAGATAACATAGTCTTGGTACTGACTTCCTTCTTGCAGAAGAGAGTAGATCGTAGCTGAGCGCTCACTGCATTAGCTTTGCTAGCGCATTAGCTTTGCTACACCTCGCATCCAGTTCTTTCACTATGTTACCATCCTGTGAGAATATGCATCCTAAGTACTTGAAACCGTCCACCTGTTCTAACTTTGTTCCTCACATTTGGCACTCAATCCGTTTATATTTCTTTCCCACTGACATTACTTTCGTTTTGGAGATGATAATCTTCATACCATAGTCCTTACATTTCTGATCTAGCTCTGAAATATTACTTTGCAAACTTTCAGTCGAATCTGCCATCACAACTAAGTCATCCGCATATGCAAGACTGCTTATTTTGTGTTCACATATCTTAATCTCACCCAGCCAGTCTATTATTTTCAACATATGATCCATAAATAATATGAACAACAGTGGAGACAGATTGCAGCCTTGTCTTACCCCTGAAACTACCCTGAACCATGAACTCAATTTACCGTCAACTCTAACTGCTACCTGACTATCCATGTAAAGACCTTTAATAACTTGCAAAAGTTTGCCTCTTATTCCGTAATCTTGTAGAACAGACAATAACTTCCTCCTAGGAACCCGGTCATATGCCTTTTCTAGATCTATAAAGCATAGATACAATTCCCTGTTCCACTCATAACACTTCTCCATTATTTGCCGTAAGCTAAAGATCTGGTCCAGACAACCTCTAAGAGGCCTAAACCCACACTGATTTTCATCCAATTGGTCCTCAACTAATACTCGCACTTTCCTTTCAACAATACCTGAGAAGATTTTACCCACAACGCTGATTAAAGAGATACCTCTGTAGTTGTTACAATCTTTTCTGTTTCCATGTTTAAAGATTGGTGTGATTACTGCTTTTGTCCAGTCTGATGGAACCTGTCCCGACTCCCAGGCCATTTCAATTATCCTGTGTAGCCATTTAAGACTTGATATTCCACTGTATTTGATGAATTCCGACTTAATTTCATCCAGCCCAGCTGCTTTATTGCACTGCAATCTATTGACCATTTTCTCCACTTCCTCAAATGTGATCCTATTTCCATCATCATTCCTATCCCATTCTACCTCGAAATCTGAAACATTACTGATCATATTTTCACCTACATTGAGTAACTCTTCAAAATATTCCCTCCATCTGCCCAAGGCATCCACAGGATTCACCAGCAGTTTTCCTACCTGTCCAAAATACTTGTCATTTCCTTCTTACCTCCCTTTCGAAGACTGCTAATTACACTCCAGAATTGGTTTCCAGCAGCTTGACCCATAGTCTCCAACCTGTTTCCAAAGTCTTCCCAAGATTTCTTCTTGGATGCTGCAATTATCTGTTTGGTTTTGTTTCTTTCTTCAACATAACTTTCTCTGTCTACCTGAGTTCTAGTATGTAGCCATTTTTGATACGCCTTCTTTTTCCTTTTACAGGCTGCCTTGACTGTGTCATTCCACCAAGCTGTTTGCTTCATCCTACTTTTACACACTACTGTTCCAAGACATTCTTCAGCCACTTCTAGTACTGTGTCCCTGTAACTTGTCCATTCCTTTTCCAATGACTGTAATTGACTACATTCAACTAACTGGTACCTTTCTGAGATCGCTGTTATGTACTTGTGCCTGATTTCCTTATCCTAATGTTTCTCCACTCTTAGCCTCCTACATATGGACCTGACCTCCTGCACTTTCGGCCTCACAATCCCAATTTCACTGCAGATTAAATAATGATCAGTGTTATCAAAAATCCCCTGAATACACGTGTGTCCCTCACAGCCTTCCTGAATTCCTGATCTGTTATTATATAGTCAATGACAGATTTGGTTCCCCTGCCTTCCCAAGTATACCGGTGAATGTTCTTATGTTTAAAAAAGGAGTTTGTGATTATTAAGCCCATACTGGCACAGAAATCCAAGAGTTGTTTCCCGTTCCTGTTGGCCTCCATATCCTCTCCAAATTTACCCATAACCTTTTCATACCCTTCTGTTCGATTTCCAATCCTGGCGTTAAAATCACCCATGAGCAGAACACTGTCCTTGTCCTTTACTCTCACAACTACATCACTGAGTGCCTCATAAAAACTATCCATCTTATCTTGATCTGTCCTTCACAATGCGAATATACTGACACAATCCTAATTTTCTTGCTAGACACTGTCAAATCTATCCACATCAGTCGTTCGTTTACATACCTTATTGCAACTACGCTGGGTTCCATTTCTTTCCTGATGTAAAGCCCTACACCCCATTGTGCTATTCCTGCTTTGACTCCTGACAGGTAGACCTTGTATTCTCCCACTTCCTCTTCTTTCTCACGCCTTACCATTCAGGAAATATTCAACCGTTCAGGAAATATACCACTGATAAACGACGGGTTACACAGATAGCTTAATATGTTACTTAACTCAGAATCACATTCTTTAATTAACTTTGTTGATATTTCATCATACCCACTAGATGTTTTTGATTTTAAAGATTTTAGAATGGACATTGTGTTTCACACATTGGCGCGGTACAACACCCAGAAGAATTTTAATAATCGTGGCACCGGCCGCGGAAGCCTATGTAGTTAACAAAGTTACTTCTTGCATAACAAGCAGATTATACAGTATGTAAATTAAAGGGGATCACAGCTGTCAGCTGCAGCGGAACATTACGCGGAATCAGCGGCGACGAGCGAAAATGTATACTGGACCAGGATTCTAACCCAGTACCTCCTGCTTACTAGGCACGTGCGTTAACCATTGCGCCATCCAGGACACAGCGTCATCACTGCTGCGCGGACTATCTCTGCACGGCTTACGGACGTCCACATTCCCACCAAGCGCCACAGTCCCTGTCCATTGGCTCCCATGTTCGCTACTCTGAGGTTCCCACAGGCGATCGGAGGCATTCGTGTATCCACACTGGCGCTCGGTGGGAATTTGGATCGGCCGTGAGGAGTGCCGAGGTATTCCGCGCAGCAGTGATAACGCTGTGTCCCGGATGGCGCAGTGGCTAAGGTACCTGCCTAGTAAGAGGGAGATCACGGGTTCGAATCCCACTCCGGTACACATTTTCGCTCGTCGCCGCTGATTCTGCGTAATGTCCAGCTGCAGTTAACAACAGTTAACCCACTTTAATTTACATATAATATTTCACTGCTGCGGATTCCGAAAGAACGGACACCACAAATTCATACAAGCAGATGATTACTAGTCTTGAAGAGGAAGAAGCATTTCGAAAAGCAGAAATTTGCCATATCTGCAAGAAAAGCTCCAAGCATAATGATGTGAAACATAGTGATCACCATCATTTTACAGTCAGAGTTTGAGGAGCTGCACACTCTGTAAATTCAGTTATAGGCCATAATGTTATGATGCCTGTTGTGTTCCACAAGCCAACAAATTAAAATGCTCATTTTGTAATAATTATGAACCTGTGCGAACAAGTGGAAGGTTATAAGCACAATAAAATTGTGAAAACAAAGCTGGGCCATTTTTCTGTGATTGCGACAAAAATGGAAAAGTATAAAACATTTGCTAAACCTATTACAGCGGAACATCACGCGATATAAAATTTTGGTCTATATATTCCTTTAACTTTATGCCATGCACTGTACAAAAATGTGTGTCATATTTAAAATTGATCAGATGAAAATAATAAGAAAATATTTCCCCGACAGTGAACAGTTTAATGTGATTAAAAAAAATGTTTTTTGATGTGAGTATGTAACTGATGAATCCATTTTGTGGGATGAATAATTGCTGCCAATTGAAGCATTTCAAAAGCTTTCTGACCATTGAAACAACAATCAAAGATCTGGAATACCAAAGAACGTACAAAGTGTGGTGGTTATTTGAATCAATTAATTAGGCGATTAATCCAGCTTACACTTGAAAATCGGCTTCTTGCTATCGACCGATGGCTTTGAAAAGTTCCATACTCTCTGTATCAAAATGTACAACCTGGATCCAGCCTGTTATGTCACTTCATGTGGATTAGCTTAGGATGCTTTGCTGAAGTCTGCCAATGTAGAAATAGAACAGTTACAATCTGTCGAACATGGCGTCAGTGGTAGCATTGTTTACTATTCACATTGGCATGCTGTTGTAAACAGTAAATTCAGGCCGTTTGTAATGTAAGACGATGAACCTTATATTACGTATCTCAGTTGTAACAGTTTTTACAGGCTTACATGTGGCAAATAATGCCATACTTACCACTTTAATTTTTCATGGCTGGCTGTGAATACATCTGACGTAATGTGCTTATCATATAAGATAATTCAGATATAGGTTACATTTTACAAGTAAATCTTGAGTATCCCGAAAATATCTATATACACAATTACGCCCGGAGAAAACGGTACCATCATCATGCATCAACAAATCAGTAGTTTCAAAGAAACTGATTTCCGCATTATTGATTGTAACGCTGAGAGATGTATGAATGCAGAAAACGATTTCGAATAGAATTTTTTCCAATTGATGAATAACAGAGTTTTGGTAAAATTATAGAATGTGCAAAAAATGAGAGATATGAAGCTAGTTAAACGTAGGGGAGGTAGACATGGAGCTGCTAGTCAGATTTCAAGACCGAATTTCAACCGCAGTGTCGTATTTAAGGAAAATTGGTTGTTATTGAATTAAACGGACTTAACATCGTTTTTAATAAACGCATAGCTGCAGGAATGGCTATTTTAGATATTTCTAAGAGAGTTCTTGTAGATTTCACATTTGGATATATGTTGAAGAAACTTAATGTAAAAAACGTTTAATTGTTTACACAGATGCGGGTAGCTTATAGCTTGTAATTACCTCAAATATTTATAATATTAAAAGTGATCTACATGGGTGATTTGACCCTTCGGATTACCCCGATAATAACATTTATTAAATCCCATCTATCACTAAGAAGAAAGTAAGTTTAATGAAAGATGAATAATCAGCCAAGATTGTTACAGGACTAAGGGCAAAAATATAGACTCTCGAAACTGAAGTGAAAGGTGTAATGCATAGAGAAAAAGGTGTGAAAAACTCATCAGCAAAGGAATTAAGCATCGATTATTACCCAGAATGTGTGTTAGACAATGTTGATAACTCAACTGTTCAGTATGTAATTCGATTCACGCTACATACAATTACCTCTATAAAGCAGCGTAAATTGGCATTATCAGCAGAAGATGAAAAATACGTCGTACTCGATGATAAAGTGACCACTATTGCATGAGCTCGTTTTCGAGAGGGCAGAGCTGTGTGTGCAACAGAGAACGATTTAAAATTAATTTAGCAGTAAAATACTGGCTCTAGATGAATCGTAACTTACATGACATACATGTAGAAAGGATATCACTGAAATTTAACCTACATGTGATGATAATGTAAAATACTGAAATTGTAATCTGTATACTGCTGACATTAAAGTAATAGTAGCAGAAACTGGAATTGTAAACTAGATGTTATAGAAATATTATTTTAATGTAACTCAAACATTGGTTATAAATTAAGAGGAGATGCAATTGATGTGTTACGAAAATTTAGCGAAAATCTTTCACAATATATTATGAGTTACATATCTCACTGATTTTCTTGTGATCAGTACCTAACACGCCTGTTTGACCCTGCAAATCGCAATAACGCAGTTGCCATCACCACTGGAGGAGAATGATGTCACACCCCAATCAATCCTTACTGTAGGAAGCTCTCTGATCGGCTGTTTCATTTTAATAGCAGTAAAATTCTGAACTGTGATTGGGAGGCCCAAACATCTGTGTACTGGTCTATAACATCGCTTTTGGCCAATTTCCAAGAAAGGGGCGCGGTTTAAAATGGGCAGTAAAATACTGAGCTGTGATTGGGAGACCAAAATATGTGAACTTTTGCTTAGAAGATCTCCAACTGACATATTTGCAAGGAAGTGGTATGCCTTAGGAAAAGGGAGGGCTGACGAGGGGGAGTGGGAGGAGGTAAGGGAGGGGAGGAGATGGGAGCGTAGCTGTGAAGAGGGGGGGGGGGGGGCATGATGTCATGTGTTTCACCACCTGCGGAAGCCCGAGAAATGGCCAGAGCGTATTGTTGGTCGTATAAGTGGCCACTGCATTCTTACTACAGTCCGTTGGTGAAGTGGAGTAAAGTGCACTAATTCGCTTTAGGCTGCAGTGGAACTTTGCAGTTGTGTCATGCGAATCGAGATGGCTTCTTTCGTCGGCTGGATTGGTCTGGCACACCTCGAGTAGCTTTTTTGAATACTGGGGGAGGAAGAAATTTTCATCACCAGTACTTCGTCTGCAAGATGAGGAGAGGTGGTGGCGTATCAACAAACATGGCGCCAGTGTCTTACATCAAATTCGAAACTACTCTACAGTCCCAGCACACTCTACAGTCACAGCACATGTGACGCATCTGATGGTTATCCGACCATTACATGGGGTCGTTAAGCCTGTCAGTCCCTTGACACTATTCAAGTGGAGTAAGCTGTGTGTTAGTACCGGGTTTTAAGCCCTCCCTTCTCTCTTCATCTCACAACATAAACATGGAGCTACACCGTACAGATACCCATTACAGTTACCTATCCTCATCAGATACACTTAAGTTGCAACTGTCGTACATCGAGTGGAGAGAGACCATTGTGTGAGGAGGATGAAACCAATTTCCCATTAACACCAAGAATTCCACACGATCCTTTCTTTCTGTCAGCAGGTACTGAATTTACACAAGCTAAAACTTTTTTGTTGCTTGAAAATCCATTAGTCCATCAAAGACGACTACTGGTTTATCAAGCTACAAAAGTCGAAAGAAGGAAGAACAATCTGTTCAGGGAAAGACAGAAATACCATAATTTAAATCACTTAGGCCTTTAGTAAATAGAAATTGCAGAGGAGCTAAGGCGAAATGGATGCAGGAAAGATGATAAGAAATGGAAAGAGAAATAATCGTCAACAGGATTGGCTCAGCATATAGAAAAGTCAAAACGACCTTTGGTGAAATTAAGAGCTCGGGCGGTAGCATTGAGAGTTCAATGGGAATTCCATTGGAATTTCTAAAATCATTGGGTGAAATGACAACCAAACGGCAATTCAAGTTGGTGTGTAGACTCTATGAGACTCGCAACGTACCATGAAACTTTCGGAAAAACATCATCCTCACAATTCCAAAGAAACATAGGCAGATAACTGCGAAAACTGTCGCACAGTCAGCTTAACAGCGCATGCATCCAAGCTACTGACAAGAATAATACACAGAAAAATGGAACAGAAAACTGAGGATTTGTTAGCAGACGATCAGTTTGGCTTTAGGAAAGGCAAAGGTATCAGAGTGGTAATTCTGACATTCCGCTTAACATTGGAAGCAAGCCACGCTCATAGGATCTGTCGATCTAGAAAAAGCGTTTGATAATGTAAAATGGTGCAAGGTGTTCAGGTCTGAATAAAATAGGATTAAGATACAGGAAAAGACGGGTGATAAGCAATATTTACAAGACCCAAGAGGGAACAAAAAGATTGGAAGACCGAGAACGAAGCACTCAGAAAAAAAATGTTGTAAGACAGGGATGTAACCTTTCGCCCCTAATGTTCAGTCTATTTATCGAACAAGCACTGCCAGAACTAAAAGAAAGGTTCGAGAGTGGGATTAAAATTCAGGGTGGAAGGATATCAATGGCTCGATTCGCTAATGACATTGCTATTCTTAGTGAAAGCGTAAAAGAATTATAGAACATGTTGAATAAAATGCAGAATTTAGTGATTACAGACAATGGATGGAAAGTAAACCGGAAAATGAAAAAGCAATGAAAAGTAGCAGAAATGAGGGTAGAGAGAAACTTAACGTCAGAAGTGGTGGTCACGAAGTAAACAAAGTCAAGGAATTCTGCTACCTTGAAATCAAGATAAATAAATGTAAATGTCGTGTAACTAGGGCCTCCCGTCAAGTAGATTATTCGCCGGGTGCAAGTCTTTCAACTTGACGCCACTGTAGCGACTTGCGCGTTGATGGAAATGAAATCATGATGAATAGGACAATGCAACACCCAGTCCCTGAGCGGAGAAAATCTCTGACCCAGCCGGGAATCGAACCCGGGCCCTTAGGACTGACATTCTGGCGCGCTGACCACTTTTTTTCCTTTTTCTTTTTGTTCGTTATTGATCGTTGTGTTTGGTAGTTGCGGACGTCGCAAGACGTCCTGTACAAGTTCGGTGGTTGATCGTTCCACTCAGTTTTTTTATTACAGAGGCCAACTGGCTCTCTGACCGAACACGCTGAGCTACCGTGCCGGCTACCACTCAGCTACCGGGGGCGGACGAAATCGAGATAATCCATGACGGGCGAAGCGAGGACGACATAAAGAGCCGACAAGCACAGGGAAAGAGGGCACTCCTGGGTACGAGGAAGCTACTTGTACCAAATGTAGGTCTCAAGCTGATGAAGAAATTCCTAGGAATGTGCGTCTGAAGAACATCACTGTTATCACAGACAGTAGAAAATCCGGAACAGAACTTAAGCGGTTGATATCTGTTACTACAAAATAACACTGATAATTATGGCTGGCTCTGAGCACTATGGGACTTAACATCTGTGGTCATCAGTCCCCTAGAACTTAGAACTTCTTAAACCTAACTAACCTAAGGACATCACACACATCCATGCCCGAGGCAGGATTCGAACCTGCGACCGTAGCGGCCGTGCGGCTCCGGACTGAGCGCCTAGAACCGCTAGACCACCGCGGCCACTGATAATTAGGTGCGTTGATAAGTTAAGGTATGTGGAGGTTCTCCGCAGAATCGATGAAGAAAGGAACATACGGAAAACGCTGACAAGAATAAGGGACAGAATGATAGGACATCTGTTAAGGCATCAGAGAATAATCTCCATAGTGCTAAAGGGAGCTGTAGAGGGTAAAAACTGTATGGGAAGGCAGAGATTGGAATACGTCCAGCAAATAAATGAGGACACAGGATGAAAGTGCTGATCTGAGATGAAGAGGATGGCAGGTCGAACCAAATGACTGATGACTAAAAAGAAGTCCAGTAGAGAAGCATACGACTTTCAGTAGCCAGGTATTTACGTGCGAACAGTATGGATCGACGTTAGGTCGCTCCCAGGACAACGGCGCGCACATGCAACTTTCAATCTTATTGGACTAATAACACTGTCTTTCTGCAGGTACCCTCTACCAACTGCTGTCTCCTGCAGCCTTACTATCACGGGACGCATAGGTGGGAGTGCCGAATGCCTGCTGCCATATACAAGAATAGCTCTTCCACCCCTCCACAGCGATCATTGCACTCCCGACTCGCTACAAATTAAATATAGAAGTGGGATTCGCAATTCCTGTTACAGGCTTCTAGGGTTTGTAGAGAGGACGTAGTAGATGATGTTTCGATAAGGAGCCCGCGTCCAGAAATGTACGGTTTGGATATAAAATCGTTTGGTGGATCAGATCACTTTCAAATTTCCAGCCTCGAGGTATGCACACAAGCTGAAAAGAGTTCGCCGTCGGCATCTCCTGTTGTAATTACGCCGTCACGGAACACCTTCCTCAATCTGCAATAACGGCTACGAGAAACTGGTACGTTCGAATGTGGGAGGGTTGGCTGAGGTACTCCACGGACGCGCTACGCTCTCGACTTTGAAGAGGACGTCCTTCGTCACGGGTAGAACAGAACCCGAGGACAAGTAGAACAAGTACTCGAAATATTGCCCATGACATGTGCAACTGCAGCACACAGATCACAGTTCGCTGTCTCCTCTCTGTGCACACCGCGAAGTGGGAGGTTTGAAAGTGACCCGATACTCAGACTGATTTTACATCCAAACGGTACATTTCCGGACATGGGTTCCTTACCAAATCTTCATCTACTAAGTCCCCTCTACAACCGCTGCAAGCTTGCAACATTGTAACAAGAATTTTGAATCACCCTGTGTACAGCTACAGTAGTAGTCTCGTTTGTCGGATACGACTCGATTTTGGCACCCTGTTCCCTCCTAAAATAAAAATAACTCATTTCTAATATATATTCCTGTACGATTCGAATATCATGTTTCCAACAATAAAAACTCTACGTGTTAACCATAAAGTAATTCAAACAGGCTGTTTTCGCGACTACACATATCCAGTAATGTAATGATACAGTCATGTCCTAATTGTCCTCACTTACGTTAACGCTGAAACTGGTACCCGTCTGCAACAGGTTCGTAGCGCCACTGTTATGCTGAAGATCTATTCTGACGTTCGCGAATGGTACACGAAACAGGGAAATGTCCTTCACCTTATATGGGTCGATAAAGGATTTTTCACTTTGAAAATGGGAATAAGCGACAACCAGAAACGCTTTTGTGACATACGGAATACATCAAAGACAGATTAAAAACAATGACGTACAGCACCGTATGGTACTCAAATGCTTGCCTGATATTAATTTTAGAAAGCCACTTTCCGATATGTGCTTTGATATCGTCTTTGACGTGTGCTCCATGCAAGGACTCTGACGTAACGCTCATTTAGAATCAGCGAAAGCACAGAACTATGTGACATGTTTGTGATGTAACGTAAGGTTTGTCTCACGTGCGTATCTGTGCATCTTATCGTCCAGCCCTTTCTTTACATTGAACCACACGAAATCCTTATTGCGTGTTAGTGGTTTTTCTATTGTAACATTATCCATTCTCTCATTATTTAATAAGATAGAAGTTATACGGAAGTTAATTGCAACTGCAATTTACTCGAGATAATTAGTGTTACGGCAATATAATTTAACGTTTCTTGGGCCTAGGAAATCTACATTTATGTTTAGTTTTCATTTATGTTTGCCTTCACAGATTTGTTGTTGTTCACGGTCGCTCCATTCTCTGTAGAAACTACAGCATAACTACAGCTGGGATTACATTTCTTGAGTGTATTCGTGTGACAATTTGTACACATCACTATTCACATATTAGTACGCTTCACCTTCCTGCCCAATCAATAGCTACTACAACCATCCACGGCTTTGCACCTGCCCTCATATATACAAATAACAACTACCAACTATTTTTATATTGCTACAGTTTTTATTTATCTTCATTTGCATTGAAGAAACGAACTTTTATAAATTTTTCAGTGCGATAATACAATGAAGAGCCAAAGGAACTGGCACACCTGCCTAATATCGTGTAGGGCCACCGCGAGCACGCAGAAGTGCCACAGGCTTACGTGGCATGGACTCAACTAATGTCTGAAGTAGTGCTGGAGGGAATTGAAACGATGAATCCTGCAGGGCTGTCCATAAATCCGTAAGAGCACGAGGGAGTGGAGATCTCTTCTCAATAGCACGTTGCAAGGCGTCCCAGATATGCTCAAAAATATTCATGTGTGGGGAGTTTGGTGGTCAGCAGAAGTGTTTAAACTCAGAAGAGTGTTCCTGGAGCCACTCTGTAGCGATTCTGGACGTGCGGGTGTCGCACTGTCCTGCTGGAATTGCCCAAGTTCGTCGGAATGCACAATGGACATGAACGTATGCAGGTAATCAGACAGGAAGCTTACGAATGTGTCACCTGTCAGAGTCGTACCTAGACGTATTAGGGGTGCCATATCACTCCAACTGCACTTGCCCCACACCATTACAGTGCCTCCAGTAGCTTGAACAGTCCCCTCTGACATGTAGGGTCCATGGATGCATGAGGTTTTCTCCATACGTGTACACGTCCATACGCACGATACAATTTGAAACGAGACTCGTCCGATCAGGCAACGTGTTTCCAGTCATTAACAGTCCAGTGTCGGTGTTGACAGGCGTAAAGCTTTGTGTCGTGCAGCCATCAAGGGTACACGAGTGGGCCTTCCGCTCCGAAAGCCAATATCGATGATGTTTCGTTCAATGGTTCGCAGGCTGACCCTTCTTGATTATCCAGCGTTGAAATCTGCAGCAATTTGCGGAAGAGTTTCAGTTAATTTGCGAGAGAAATGCACTTCTGTCACGTTGAACGGTTCTTCTCTTCAGTCGTCGTTGGTCCCGTTCTTGCAGGATCTTTTTCCGGCCGCAGCGATGTCGGAGATTTGATTTTTACCGGATTCCTGATATTCACGGTAAACTCGTGAAATGGTCGTACAGGAAAATCCCCGCTTCATCGCTACCTCGGAGATGCTGTGTCCCATCGCTCGTGTGCCGATTATGTTGATAACCTGTCATTGTAGCAGCAGTAACCGATCTAAGAACAGCGCCAGACACTTGTCTTATGAAGGCGTTGCCGACCGCAGCGCCGTATTCTGCCTGTTTATATATCTCTGCATTTGAATACGCATGCTTGTACAAATTTCTTTGGCGCTTCAGTGTATATTCCGCATAAGCGAATCACAAATTTGAAATAGATACATATCTTTGTTAAATACAAAACTTTCCTGCACTAAATATCATAAAATATTTAATGTTAACAATAAATTCTAAAATATGCAAATTTCAGTAATATAAATTGTTTTCGTCCACTTCAATGACAATGTTACCAACGCTTAGGTGTTATTATTTTATACAGAGTATTGCCTTTAAAATTGTGGTGGATGTTGTTAATGTGGTAAATGTTTACATTTTGAACATCTGACTACGTTATTTCATAACGTTTTCCAGAAACTTCCATTAGAACATCCCAAATTTCAATCACACCATTAATCGACATCTGATGAGAAAACAGTATTCCATTGTACTGCACTATGGACTCTTATTTCTTTTGCTATGAAAGAATAATTTCAAATGACATCATTTTACGACAGGCTCCACAAAGAAAATTGTTTCAGTACTTAAGGGACTACTTAAGCAAGAAAAGTCTTGCCTAGTCAATTTTTCGTCAGAGGAGACGTCTGTTGGGGAAAACGATTGTAAAAACAACATTAGACAATAATCTTCACACACGTCATAATAAACATATGTGTTATAATACACAATTGTTTACGTTTTCTTTACCTCTGTCTGCTTTGAACGTCAATGATTTAAGGCTGTTCACATTACAAATGTGTCATCTTCACGTGTTTTTGACATTTTCGGTCACCAGCTACAGTTTGGTAATTCAATGCGATCAAGTAATCGTCTAATGCACAACTGACATTTTTTATGTTTGATTGCACTGTTCCTAGCCCCATGGTTGCTTTGAACAGTGTAGTGCTTTACTGGACGTGGTCTTATTGCAGGTGGTACACACTTGCCTTCTTTTGCCTTGCAAACTGATCTACCCAGCCGACTATAGAGGGTGGGGGAATTTACAATTTCACATGGTGCAGCTTGGCTTGTTTAATGTAATAGGAATCATTGGTAGAGAAGAAAGAAGCAATAAATGACCTTTAGATTTTTAATCTGGCACTTAATCACTTAGCCACTGCACCACAAGGTACACTACATACTACACTGGCGTAAACCAATTCAAGGGCTCATTGCCGTAGTCATTCTTGCCATAACCAGCTGGAGTAACGTTTCTCCACCTCAGCTGTGTTGACAAACCAGCACGACTATTTGGTCAATGTTCAGTGGTACTGCTGTAACCTGGTACATGTTGGAGATATTGCACCAAGTGGTGTATGTGACACCAGGGGCTTTTGCTCAACAACAAGCCCGTCCTGAAAAGTATAAATAATAGCTGCCCAACCAGACTGGGATATCGAATCAGCGAGTCATCGAGTCGGTGTACAATGTAACGTGAGCTTGCGCCATGAGGCCACCATCGCTCAACCATCATCCCGATAGAACTGCCTGCCCGGATTCAAGTGCAGCACCAATGGTCCAAGTGCCGAACTGAAGCCTTGTCAGCCACCGGTCCAGTAGGCATCTGCCATACTCTGAAGTATTCATCC
The DNA here is from genome assembly GCF_021461385.2 of Schistocerca piceifrons. Taxonomy (NCBI): domain Eukaryota; kingdom Metazoa; phylum Arthropoda; class Insecta; order Orthoptera; family Acrididae; genus Schistocerca; species Schistocerca piceifrons. Next base: position 490,319,042 of record NC_060143.1, on the reverse strand, counting down.
AGCCTGCCCTGCCTACCCAGGTTATGCCACCTCAGCAGTAGCTGGCTCGGCACAGGACAGCCACCAGGGTCTCATAAGGCTGTCCCATTGTCGAATCAAGACAGGATTAGTTCCTGCCAGCCACATCTCATCCACACATCGTGCACCATGGTTTCAATGCACACCATCCACCACCAGCCTAATGTAGGCATGAATCTCCTGCAATAAACTATTGGGAAATAAATAAAGGATTCAACTTACTTAAAGGGTATGAAGCACAAGTTTTTAATTTCTAAGATGGAAATGTTAAGTTATGAGTAAATAACAAAGAAAATTGTGAAATGTTAGCAAAATTAGTTGATTAGCTCTTAAGCTGCCCAATTCCAACAATTAAATTGGAATTTCCAGCAATACCACAAAATGTATGGGAAAATTTCACACCAACGGAGCAAGAAACTCATGAAGCCATCAAATCACTCAAAAAACAAAGCAAGTGGTGAAGACTCCATTACAGCAGAAGTATTGAAATTGTTAGAACCAAAGATAATAAATGATCTACAACTGATTTTTGAGAACATAGGGAAAACTGAAAAGATTCCAGAATAGTGGAAAATAGCATTAAACCCCCATTACAAAAATAAGGAGACAAACAAAAATGTCCACAATTACAGAGGAGTGTCACTTCTGCCTGTAGCATACAAAATATTATCAAAGATTCTCCTCCACGTAATAGCAGAAACTTTAGACAAGACTGGGAGATTACCAGGGCAGTTTTCGAAAGAGAAGATCCTGTACAGAACATATTTTTTACTTGAAATGCATAATTCGCCACAGAATGTTAACCATCCCTATAACAGTATCATTTATTGATTCCAAGAAAGCATTTGATTTGGTACACAGAGAAACAATGACAAAATCTTTAGAAAATTTAATGTTGAAGCAAAATTAGCAATCATTCGTGAAACTTTAAAAATCTAAAGTTAAATTTATGGAAGGAGTATATCAGCATTTTTAAATGAAAACCGGTGATAGACAAGGAAGATGGTTTATCACCTTCGATGTTTAAATGCGTTCTAGAAAAAATTGTAAGGATCTGGAATTCGGAGCTAAGAGATCACAAAACTGAACCAACAATTCTAGGAATGAAAACAAATGGAATTAAGGTCAGCCGCCTGGCTTTTGCAGGTGATTTTGCAATACTTTCAGAAGATTTGAGAGACGCAGTTACTCAAATATGTCTTCTTGAAAAAATAACAAATAGAACCGGTCTCAAAATTTCAGCCAACAAAACGAAAAACATGACAAATATGAAAAAATTCACCAAAATTCAATGAAACTCACATAGGTAAAATAGGGTGAGTAAGTAAATTTAAGTTACTCGGTGAATTATACAACAGAATAGACTTTAAAAGTTTGCACTGGATGTAAGAGTTAATAAAATGGAGAGAGCACAAGGTTTGACAAAAATATTTACAACAAGCCATGCATATCTAGAAAAATGAAACGAAAATGCTACACAACAGACTCGGATTCTTAGAAAAATAATGGGTGCAGTAAAAAACTACAGGTACCTGAAAAATGGAAAGTAATGAGGCAATCTAGAAAGAGAAAATATCAGAAGCAATGGCTAAAACAAGGCTAATCTTTTTTGGAAACTTCTACTAAAAGAATGATAACAGGCTAGCGAAACAGATATTCCTGTACTTCTAGAAGAACAAATCGACAATACGATGGATTAGAGTAATAAGGAAAGAACTACAAGGAAACAACACCAAAGAACTGGAAAACAGACAGAAACATTTTTAAAAATAAAATACTAAGTTTGGAAGACTTTTAACGCAGAAGAAATAAGAAATCAGGAATAACATGGACAAAAGAAAGGAAATGACAACATGTGGAGGAAATGAGGGGGTACTGGAAAAACAGGAAACAACAAGGAAAGAATGTCAATGCAGAAATTTAAAAAAAAGGATTCAGCTGTCCAGGACTTGTGCTGCCCAACTACCTCCAGCAGTGAACTCTAGCACCACTTCTACATATGTTACGCTCCTTATTCCCAGTCATAATGTTTGTGCACCTGACATATTGCTTGTTCCTCTTTCATATATATATATATATATATATATATATATATATATAAAAACAAAGATGGGGTGACTTACCGAACAAAAGCGCTGGCAGGTCGATAGACACACAAACAAACACAAACATACACACAAAATTCAAGCTTTCGCAACAAACTGTTGCCTCATCAGGAAAGAGGGAAGGAGAGGGGAAGACGAAAGGAAGTGGGTTTTAAGGGAGAGGGTAAGGAGTCATTCCAATCCCGGGAGCGGAAAGACTTACCTTAGGGGGAAAAAAGGACAGGTATACACTCGCACACACGCACATATCCATCCACACATACAGACACAAGCAGACATATGTCTGCAGAAATATGTCTGCTTGTGTCTGTATGTGTGGATGGATATGTGCGTGTGTGCGAGTGTATACCTGTCCTTTTTTCCCCCTAAGGTAAGTCTTTCCGCTCCCGGGATTGGAATGACTCCTTACCCTCTCCCTTAAAACCCACTTCCTTTCGTCTTCCCCTCTCCTTCCCTCTTTCCTGATGAGGCAACAGTTTGTTGCGAAAGCTTGAATTTTGTGTGTATGTTTGTGTTTGTTTGTGTGTCTATCGACCTGCCAGCGCTTTTGTTCGGTAAGTCACCCCATCTTTGTTTTTATATATAATTTTTCCCACGTGGAATGTTTCCTTCCATTATATATATATATATATATATATATATAGACACACACACACACACAAACGAGAAAGCGCTGGTAAACAGACCCAATAAAAAACACACACACAAATTTCAAGCTTTCGCAAGCCAAGATTGCTTCATCAAGAAAGAAGGAAGGAGAGGGAAAGACGAAAGGATGTGGGTTTTAAGGGAGAGGGTAACGAATCATTCCAATCCCCGGAGCGGAAAGACTTACCTTAGGGGGTAAAAAGGACAGGTATACACTCGCGCGTACACACACACACACACACACACACACACACACACACACACACACACACACACATATCCATCCGCACATATACAGACACAGGCAGACATATGTAAATGCAAAGAGGTTGGGCAGAGATGTCAGTCGAGGCGCAAGTACAAAGGCAAAGATATTGTTGAATGACAGGTGATGTACGAGGGGCAGCAACTTGAAATTAGTGGAGGTTGAGGCCTCATGGGTTGGTTCCAGTGGGAAGTATCCAGATAGCCCAGACGCTGTAACACAGCCAAGATGTGCTGGCCGCGCACCAAGGCATGTTTAGCCACAGGGTGATCCTCATTACCAACAAACACTGTCCGCCTGTGCCCATTCATGCGAATGGACAGTTGGTTGCTGGTCATTCCCACATAGAAGGCTTCACAGTGTAGGCATGTCAGTTGGTAAATCACGTGGGTGCTTTCACACATGGCTCTGCCTTTGATCATGTACACCTTCCGGGTTACAGGACTGGAGTAGGTGGTGGTGGGAGGGTGCATGGGACAGGTTTTACACCGGGGACGGTTACAAGGGTAGGAGCCAGAGGGTAGGGAAAGCGGTTTGGGGATTTCATAGGGATGAACCAAGAGGTTATGAAGGTTAGGTGGATGGCAGAAAGACACATTTGATGGAGTGGGGAGGATTTCATGAAGGATGGATCTCATTTCAGGGCAGGATTTGAGGAAGTTGTATCCCTGCTGCACAGCCACATTCAGAGTCTGATCGTTCCGGACAGTATCCTGTCACAAGTGGGGCACTTTTCGGTTCTTCTGTGGGAGGTTCTGGGTTTGAGGGGATGAGGAAGTGGCTCTGGTTATTTGCTTCTGTACCAGGTCGGGAGGGTAGTTGCGGGATGCGAAAGCTGTTTTCAGGTTATTGGTGTAATGGTTCAGGGAATCAGGACTGGAGCAGATTTGTTTGCCATGAAGGCCTAAGCTGTAGGGAAGGGACCGTTTGATATGGAATGGGTGGCAGCTGTCATAATAGAGGTACTGTTGCTTTTTCGTGGGTTTGATGTGGATGAATGTGTGAAGCTGGCCATAGGACAGATGGAGGTCAACCTCGAGGAAAGTGGCATGGGATTTGGAGTAGGACCAGGTGAATCTGATGGAACCAAAGGAGTTGAGGTTGGAGAGGAAATTCTGGACTACTTCTTCACTGTGAGTCCAGATCATGAAGATGTCATCAATAAATCTGTACCAAACTTTGGGTTGGCAGGCTTGGGCAACCAAGGCGGCTTCCTCTAAGCGACCCATAAATAGGTTGGCGTATGAGGGGGCCATCCTGGTACCCATGGCTGTTCCCTTTAATTGTTGGTATGTCTGGCCTTCAAAAGTGAAGAAATTGTGGGTTAGGATGAAGCTGGCTAAGGTAATGAGGAAAGAGGTTTTAGGTAGGGTACCAGGTGATCGGCATGAAAGGAAGTGCTCCATCGCAGTGAGGTCCTGGACGTGCAGGATATTTGTGTATAAGGAAGTGGCATCAATGGTTACAAGGATGGTTTCCGGGTTTAACAGATTGGGTAAGGATGCCAGGTGTTCAAGAAAGTGGTTGGTGTCTTTGATGAAGGATGGGAGACTGCATGTAATGGGTTGAAGTTGTTGATCTACGTAGGCAGAGATACGTTCTGTCGGGGCTTGGTAACCAGCTACAATGGGTAGCCGGGATGTTTGGGTTTGTGAATTTTAGGAAGTAGGTAAAAGGTAGGGGTGCAGGGTGTTGGTGGGGTCAGGAGGTTGATGGAGTCAGGTGAAAGGTTTTGTAGTGGGCCTAAGGTTCCGAGGATTCCTTGAAGCTCCACCTGGACATCAGGAATGGAATTACCTTGGCAAACTTTGTATGTAGTGTTGTCTGAAAGCTGACGCAGTCCCTCAGCCACATACTCCTGATGATCAAGTACCACATTTGTGGAACCCTTGTCAGCCGGAAGAATGACGATGGATCGGTCAGCCTTCAGATCACAGATAGCCTGGGCTTCAGCTGTGGTGATGTTGGGAGTAGGATAAAGGTTTTTCAAGAAAGATTGAGAGGCAAGGCTGGAAGTGAGAAATTCCTGGAAGGTTTGGAGAGGGTGATTTTGAGGAAGAGGAGGTGGGTCCCGCTGTGACGGAGGACGGAACTGTTGACGGCAGGGTTCAATTTGGATAGTGTCTTGGGGAGTTGGATCATTAGGAGTAGGATTAGGATTATTTTTCTTCATGGCCAAGTGATATTTCCAGCAGAGACTACGAGTGTAGGACAGTAAATCTTTGACGAGGGCTGTTTGGTTGAATCTGGGAGTAGGGCTGAAGGTGAGGCCTTTGGATGGGACAGAGGTTTCGGATTGGGAGAGAGGTTTGGAGGAAAGGTTAACTACTGAATTGGGGTGTTGGTTCCAGATTGTGTTGACTAGAATTTTGAGGTTTTGGTGGGAGTGGAGCTGGAAGTGGGAGATCGAGTAGATGAGAGAGACTGGGTCTGTGTGCAATGAGAGGAGGTTGAGGTTTGTTGGAAAGGTTGTGGAGGGTGAGTGAGTTGCGTTTCCAGAGGTGGGAAACCAGGAGATTGGATAGTTTTTTGAGGTGGAGGGTGGCATGCTGTTATAATTTGCGGTTGGCCTGTAGGAGAATGCTCTGAACAGCCAGTGTGGATGTGGGACAGGAAAGATTGAGGACTTTGATTAGGGATAGGAGTTGAAAGGTGTGTTCATTGTCTGAGTTGATGTGTAGGTGAATGATTAGGCTATAGATTGTTCGGTTTGGAACTGGTATAGGAACTGATGGAAAGAAGGGTTGCAGCCAGAGATGGGAACTTTAAGTGTGAGGCCTTTGGGAGTATTGAATAGCATATTTCATGAGAGGTGGACTGGTCGTCGAAGCACCATTCCATGGCCCGCACGTTCACCATATCTGACGTCCCTGGACTTCTTTCTGTGGGGAAAGTTGCTATCGTGAACCACCGACAACGCCAGACAAAATGCGTCAGCGCATTGTCAATGTATGTGCGAACATTATGGAAGGCGAACTACTCGCTGTTGAGAGGAATGTCATTACACGTATTGCCAAATGCTTTGAGGTTGACAGACATCATTCTGAGCATTTATTGCATTAATGTGGTATTTACAGCTGTAACAGCATGCGTTCTCAGAAATGAGAAGTTCACAAAGGTACATGTATCATATTGGAACAACCAAAATAAAATGTTCAAACATACCTACATTGTGTATTTTAATTTAAAAAACCTACCAGTTCCCAACTGTTCGTCTAAAATTGTGAGCCATATGTTTGTGACTACACTCCTGGAAATTGAAATAAGAACACCGTGAATTCATTGTCCAGGAAGGGGAAACTTTATTGACACATTCCTGGGGTCAGATACATCCATCACATGATCACACTGACAGAACCACAGGCACATAGACACAGGCAACAGAGCATGCACAATGTCGGCACTAGTGCAGTGTATATCCACCTTTCGCAGCAATGCAGGCTGCTATTCTCCCATGGAGACGATCGTAGAGATGCTGGATGTAGTCCTGTGGAACGGCTTGCCATGCCATTTCCACCTGGCGCCTCAGTTGGACCAGCGTTCGTGCTGGACGTGCAGACCGCGTGAGACGACGCTTCATCCAGTCCCAAACATGCTCAATGGGGGACAGATCCGGAGATCTTGCTGGCCAGGGTAGTTGACTTACACCTTCTAGAGCACGTTGGGTGGCACAGGATACATGCGGACGTGCATTGTCCTGTTGGAACAGCAAGTTCCCTTGCCGGTCTAGGAATGGTAGAACGATGGGTTCGATGACGGTTTGGATGTACCGTGCACTATTCAGTGTCCCCTCGACGATCACCAGTGGTGTACGGCCAGTGTAGGAGATCGCTCCCCACACCATGATGCCGGGTGTTGGCCCTGTGTGCCTCGGTCGTATGCAGTCCTGATTGTGGCGCTCACCTGCACGGCGCCAAACACGCATACGACCATCATTGGCACCAAGGCAGAAGCGACTCTCATCGCTGAAGACGCCACGTCTCCATTCGTCCCTCCATTCACGCCTGTCGCGACACCACTGGAGGTGGGCTGCACGATGTTGGGGCGTGAGCGGAAGACGGCCTAACGCTGTGCGGGACCGTAGGCCAGCTTCATGGAGACGGTTGCGAATGGTCCTCGCCGATACCCCAGGAGCAACAGTGTCCCTAATTTGCTGGGAAGTGGCGGTGCGGTCCCCTACGGCACTGCGTAGGATCCTACGGTCTTGGCGTGCATCCGTGCGTCGCTGCGGTCCGGTCCCAGGTCGACGGGCACGTGCACCTTCCGCCGACCACTGGCGACAACATCGATGTACTGTGGAGACCTCACGCCCCACGTGTTGAGCAATTCGGTGGTACGTCCACCCGGCCTCCCGCATGCCCACTATACGCCCTCGCTCAAAGTCCGTCAACTGCACATACGGTTCACGTCCACGCTGTCGCGGCATGCTACCAGTGTTAAAGACTGCGATGGAGCTCCGTATGCCACGGCAAACTGGCTGACACTGACGGCGGCGGTGCACAAATGCTGCGCAGCTAGCGCCATTCGACGGCCAACACCGCGGTTCCTGGTGTGTCCGCTGTGCCGTGCGTGTGATCATTGCTTGTACAGCCCTCTCGCAGTGTCCGGAGCAAGTATGGTAGGTCTGACACACCGGTGTCAATGTGTTCTTTTTTCCATTTCCAGGAGTGTATTACAGTGCCATCTATCACAAAGCGAAAAAGTGGTCCAACTAAAACATTCATATTTCTTTACGTACTACACGAATATGTAATAAAAATGGGGGGGGGGGTCCTATTTAAAAAAACACAGTTGATATCGTTTGACCTATGGCAGTGCCATCTAGCAGGCCAACCATAGCGCCATCTGGTTTCCCCCTTCAAGCTAGACAAGTTTCGTTCTTTGTAGTTTGGCCCAGTGACGATCAATGGACCATATATATATATATATATATATATATATATATATATATATATATATATATATATAGACACACACACACACACACACACACACACACAAGCCATGTCATGGGTAAAAATTCGGCCTTGTGAAGACTTGTAACATCTTCATTGTCAAAATTCGGCCTTGTGAAGACTTGTAACATCTTCATTGTCAGGATATAAGTGACTGTGGAGATTGATGTGTGCCTCTTATAAAATCACAATCAGTTTGTGGAGTAACGTCACCTGAGCAGTGCGGATTGACATGTACAGATGAGGAAACTGTCAGTTTTCAATGCGCTGAAATTATGGAAGTACACAGGGCAATCCAGCTGCCCCTACCGGGGTCGTTTTATGCAGTCTGCAATGTTTCAGCTGGCCTTCATAAACCACACCCGAGATTTTCGTATTCTCTCGCTCGCTATGCGTAAACTATTAGTCCTACAGAAAAAATGAACAGCAACTTTTTGTAGGAAATTTGATGTATTGCTTTTTACTTGGATATGATTTCGCTGGAGGCCACCGTTTTCGAGTTATTCAAGAAAAATGTACAAAATTGACCTTCACACGCAACTCCACCCCAACTTTAATCCCTTACCAGCCAGGATTTCTACTATGTTGGTTGTGACGCTCCCTCCTACCGCTGTACGAAAATTTCCAATTACACGAACTGTTCCCGATACTGGACTTGTTTTCGTCTCTATTGATTGGGTTATTGCCACCAGTATAGTCAAACACATACAAATTGTAAAACTGATGTCTGTGTGATTTTACCTAACAGTTTTGTGAGTTTTAACAGTATAAAATAAACAAGTATGTCGTTTTACCAGTCAGGCGTACTAACTGCAAAAGTACTGTGCTTGTAAGGCTTAAGTTTGGATCCAGTTGTCAACGTAATTAGTTTTAGCGTAATGTTTACAAAAATAATTCTCTTTCACTGCCCTCACAGGCCCAGTTATAATAATGTTAACGTAATAGCCGCCTATGTTGGTGGCGTAACAGCACAATCAATTCTTTCTTTCGTTCTTTCTTTCTTTCGCTGGTTAGAACGGATTTGGCGAGGTTAGTTTTAGGGGTGGCCGGATGCCCTTCCTACCGCCACCCCGTACCCCCCAGGGATGGAATCAGTGTACCCCAGCTGTCTGCATATACTGTAAATTGTGAAATAGTGTGAACGTGTTTCAAATGTCTGCGACGCATGTGACTGAGGCGGAATGTGGGAACCAGCCCAGTATTCACCTAGCAGGATGTGGAAAACTGCCTAAAATCCACATCCAGGCTGGCCAGCACACTGGCCCTCCTCGTTAATCCACCGGGTGGATTCGACCTGGGGCCGGCGTGCCTACCCAAGTCCAGGAAGCAGCGCGTTAGCGCTCTCGGCTACCATGGTGGGTCTCCATAACAGCACAATCAATAGACACCAGAAAAGGTTGAATATTGGGAATAGTTCGTGAAGGCGGAAATTTTTGTACAGTTGTCGGAGGGACTGCATGAACAAATACTAGAAATCCTGACTGGTGAGGGATGAGTGTGGCACTGGAGCTGCGTTTGAAAGTCACTTTTGTACGTTTTTCTTGAATAACTCGAAAACCATGCCCTGCAGCAGAAACGTATCCCAGTACAAAATTTAAGTACATTAAATTTCCTATAAAAAGGTCTTGTTCATTTTTTTCTGTAGGACTAATAGTTTGTGCGTAGCGGATGAGGGAATGTGAAAATCTCGAGCGTGTCTTTTGTAGGCCAGATATAACACTGCGGGGTGCATAAAGTGACATCGGTAGGGCAGCTGAATCAACCTGTATAAAGCGAATCTTACACAGCGATGTTGCTGCTAGAAACTGGAGACTATAGAGGTATACATCCTCAGATCTGTGCATTTTCACACTGAGAAACAGCAGGTTTACACAGACATTTGATTCACACAATTTTGTTACATCGACACCTGTACATTTTAAAGTTTGGAGCCCATTTGCTAGTCAGGAAACAAATTAGCAACTGCTGGTTAAAAAGTGTGTCCTATGGATCATAAAGTTGAAGAAACTTACGACTACACAACAATAATAACTCGATTCTTATTGATGTATGGATGACCTTGTGTAGCTCACGACCCGTTAGTAGCCTTTTTTTGTACTTAATGCCTTTTGGGAGCCTTGCGTGTTGCATTGTTGTTATTTTTGTCATTGTTGTTGTTGTTGTTGTTGTTGTTAATGACAATAGCACTGACGGTGATGGTGAAGATTATGATGGTAGTGGTGATGGTGGTGGTAAAGGGAAAATATTGTAAATCTGCGCAGATACATAGTGCATACATTTCAAACAATATCAGAGCAGCCACCGAGCTTAATACTCCCATCCGACGAGCAGTTCTACTTCAACACTGTTACGTGGTCTCACTCAATGAGACACTGCTGAGAGGTTTGGCAATTAACGCAGGACATTGGCTCAAAATCTGATAATCACGAAGTTTACTTCACCAATTGTCTCCTTGCCGTCCTAATACTGGTGCTGAAAATGATTTTACTATGAAGTCTATGCTCACCATATAAGCATTCCATTGTGACCTCACCTAAGAGTTCTGGGCCATCTACCTAAAGAGCTTGTCCACACAGGCAATACAACACCCTGAAAATGTCAAGTAAGGCTATAGAAAGTACAACATTCTAAGTGAAATTCGCAACTGCGACAGATTGCTAATTCTGTTGTAGCCATTCTTACAGCAGAATGGTTATGTGTTGTTCCAACAGGGTTGTACTCGGCCTTTCACTATCCGTGAAACTCAGTGTGCTCTGCAACACGTGCAGCAACTTCCCTGGCCAGCACAATTGCTGGTCTGGTCTCCAATCGAGCACGTGTGGGATGTGATGGGACGAGAAGTGACTCGTGCGATTCATCAACAAACAACTCTTACAGAACTACGTGAACAGGTCGAACAGACGTAGCGTAACGTATCCCACGATAATATTCACCATCTGTACGATCGGCCGGACGCCGGAGTCACCACCTGATGGTTTTTTATTTCAAAGATTTTATGATGGACATTATTTCTGCTGGGGTAGTGAGGGTCATCTTCATATTATGGAAGTTACTTGATATGTCTGGTCTGAGGTATTCCATAGTAGCATCTACTGAACCTGACAACCCCATCTTTTCAGTAACAGTTATAAAATGTTTGTTAAAAAGTTCTGCAACATTATGCACATCTGTCACCAATGTATCATTTACTCTTAATGCTATTTGTTCCTCTTCATGTCTGGTTCTACCCGTCTTCTCCTTCACTATATCCCATATTGTCTTTATTTTGTTATCTGATATGACTATCTTTTCCTTGTAATATATTTGCTTTGATGTCCGTATTCCAGTCTTTAATATTTTGCAGTATTTCTTGTCAGTATTTCTTGTAATGTACTATTGCATAAACATCGGAACTGTTTCGGATTGACAGATACAGTTTTCTTTTTGTTTTACAATACACGTCTATTCCTTGAGTAATCCATGGCTTTTTTGTAGACTTTGCTCTAACCTTGGTAAGTTTTGGGGGAAAACAGTGTTCGAATAAAGTAAGCACTTTATTAGCAAAAGTGTTATATTTTTCATTCATGCCATGAGCACTGTAAACATCAGTCCAGTGAATGTCTCTGAGGAGTGTCCTAAAATAATCAATTTTTGGCTTATTGATTACCCTCTTGAGCTCAGATTTTATATCCTGTTCAGTATTAACATTTAACAGAAGGAACTGCATGTCATGGTCTGAGAGGCCATTGACTATTGCTTTTGTAATATAATTTTGTTCACTGGACTTTATAGAAGATATTATCAATGGCTCTTTCTGAGCACTTGGCTACCCTAGTGGGGAACTTTACAGTGGGAATTAAGTTGAATGATAGTGTTACTAACTCAAGTAAGTTCTTATTGGGAGAGTCTTTAGGAAATTTATATTGAAATCACCAGCAACCACTATTTCTTTGTTTTTGGTTGTTAAATGGGCCAGTAAGCTTCAAGGTGGTTTATGAACAGATTAAAGCTACCCGCAGGTGCTCGATATACACTTAACATTATGAAGGATTTTTTGTGAAATGCTACTTCTGTTACACATTCTTCCATATGCTGTTCTAGGCAAAATTTATGAATGTCTATGTTCTTAAATTTATGACAGTTCCTGATGAATGTGGCAACTCCTCCTTTCTCCATTTCTGATCTACAAAAGTGAGATTCTAACCTAAACCCTGTAACACTTAAAAGTTCTATACCAGTGGCCACATGATGTTCCAAGAGGCAGATTACGTCAGCTGGGTTTGGAGACTCTAATTCATTTATGCAGATAGTTAATTCATTAATTTTATTTCTCAGTCCTCGAATATTTTGGTGCAATAAAGATAGCTGATATTTCACATTGACTGAGTTAAAATTGGGTAGAGTTAAAATATCTGCTGACTGTTGAAAATTCTTAACCAATAGCTGTTTATGCTGATGTAATAAGCTAGAATTATGTGTTTTGGTTTCTTTCTCAAACTTAAGGTTTGTCTCGGTTCTAACCTCTCTTAAAATATGGTTTCTTTCTGTCCTCCCTACCCTAAAAAAGGGTCTTTTCTGAACCCTACAACCACTAGTATTTTACCACCCCCCCTTTAACTTTCCTGCTAATTTCCCAGCCAATTCACCCTTCCCCTTCCTGTTGAGGTGAAGGCCATGCTTAGTATAATCCCACCTATTGACAGAATCAACAGGAACCACACAAATGTGTGACCCTGCACCCGACATAGCAGCCGTTCCAGCTCTTGACGAAGAGTTCAAATGAGGCCGGTCATGGCGCCTAGGAACAGATACAAACTCAACACTAGTGTGCTTCGATACTGATGCAATCTTTGCCAGGTCACACTCTATACTGTACCCAGGATCTCTGTCAATACTGTTGCCTGCCCCACCCACTATAACCACGGTGTCTTCCTTAGTGAAACCTTTGCAAAGTGATCCTAAATCCTCTGCCACCTGCTCCAGACCAGCACTAGGTTAAAAAAAATGGTGACATGGTATTCTGATCCTAGTTCATCCTGCAAAAGGTGGCCAACACATCTTCCATGGGAACTACCTAACAACAAAACTTTCTTTCTCTTTACTGATTTCCCTACATTCTTACTTTTCAATTTGCTGCTGAAAGTTTGTTGTACCCTGTCTACACCTGCAACTGCTTGAGGCTCACCAGCTTCTAACTGAAGCAACAGGCCAAATCTATTTTCCATATTCACCACAAAGCTGTCAGACAAAGTTCTAAGCCTGTTCCTCCTGTTGCCTGTTTCCATTTCCCACCTCTCTTTGCCCTTCTCCCTCCTTAACCTGTCAAGATCTCCCCTGGCCTTGTCTAACTCAGCCTGAAGGGCGGCAATTTTCCCCTCTTGTTCTAGTATCTTTCTATCTCTATTACAAATCCTACAAAACCACTGATGAGTCTCATTTACTTCCTCTATTCCCACGTCACTACAGTCACCCACATGGAAAAAACTACAGGACCCATCACACCAAAGCCCCGACCTAACAATCCTATGGTAAGTCAAGCACTTTTCACTCATGATAAATGTAATAGTTTATAAAGAATAAGTCAGTTAAATTACAGATAAACACGAAAATATGGTTCCACAAATTTGGCCTATACGCATCTGTGTGTAAACAAAAACAACAGTGCAAAGTTTCTGAAACAACAACTTAAACTTTACGCTACTTTCCGGAAATGCTAGTTAAAAAAGTTTTGCATGTACCAAACTGAATTAGACCATGATCGATAGATAGATAGATAGTTAAATGATCGCATCGGGCGAACACCTTTCACAATGGAACTTTACCAACCGTAAATACCAGGCAAGTTTCCCACATTACATAATATTTGTGAGCACTGAAAGGCCACTGTTTGGGAAGAACATTTCCACTATTCCATCTTTAAAATAATTACCGAGTGTAGAGGACTAGTCATGGTGAATGTGAAATTAGTAATTCAAGAATATAATCTGATTTTTACAAAAAGTGCATTGAGACTATTGGTAGACATTAGCATTTTACTCCCAATATTAACTTGTATAACAAAGCTGCTGTTAAGGAGAAGTTACAGTTTTCAGCCAATACACCTGAAGGCCCCTACAGCTGGAAGTCACATGAGACACTGTTCACTGTTTTTCAGGCATTTTTCAGATGTTGCTTACAACCATATGTGCGTATAATAATGTCACAGCTAGGCAATTAGAAGCCTACAAACATCACTTAGGAGAACTGGATCAAGAAAATTCCATAAAGGAAAGATTTAAAAAAATTAATTCCCCCCCCCCCCCCCCCTCTGCCACCTCCCACCCAGGTCCATATCCCCACAACATCCACTAAAAGTATAAAAGTGTTAAGTGTTTTATTATTAATTTATTATCTATGAAAAATCTTTACATTATTTTGAAACATTCTTATTTGCATTTGCTTTTGGGCTGCTGAAGCAGCAAAATTAAAACATAATCAAATCTCATTATAACACATTTATTATAGTTTTAATGGAATATTGGGCCACATCCGAGGCTGCAATTTATCAACATTTCTGTCAAACGAAAGCTGTAATGCAGTTTCCATTCCCATAATCATAGGAGCTGCTTTACCATACAGCAATTTCATTTCTTCAATTCTCTGCTGACCCACAGGATTCTTTGGCGGCACTGTATCTAAGTTATCATCATCTTCAGCTGCAAAAAGTAAAATGGTAGTGAAAACTCAATATTAATACTATATTTACTATTAATCTGCATTCTTGTAAACTGCTTGAGACTATATAAAATAAAAATTTTAATCACTGTTCTGCCTAACTGGTATAAAATGTACTGTAGCCATATATTGGTGCATTAAATAAAAGATTTCCTTATCTAATTGCTAAACAATGTACTATTTACATTGAGAAAAATAATTAACAGTTATCTACAGCAAGCTCCCAATTATCTGGGATAATGCAGACCAGAAACTGCACAGATAACTGAAAAAAAGAGATATAGTAATCCAAAACACATGTTTTTTACCAGAAATTTTATTTACTGATAGGTCAGATGTTTGAGCAGAGTGAAAACAAGACTCCTCCTAACAAAGGAGCTCTCTTTAGTCCATCAGCTCATGGGTTGTTATCAGACTTTTTTATAACCAAACAAAGAATGAGAAATGGACGATCAGGGTGAGGTCTAGTTTAGTACAAAAAATTTAAGTGCTTGAAAGTAATCAGGTTAATACAGAAAAAATTAATCACTGAATTGAGGGAAAATTGAAATTTTTATAAACTGCTGTTGCTAGCTATGTAAATGAAGTGTTGAAAAATTTATGTCTTCAAGGTGTAGCTATTTTGCATAAAAAAGTTGATCTGGTGTGATATTTGTTTTAAAAGGCTTCCTTCAAATCATGTACTAAATATAGGGCATTTCAAGAACATAAAACGGCACGAAAAAATGATCTACATGTATAATGATGTAGTCCAAACAAAAATATTCATTTTAATAATAATAGAACACTTCTTGATTTTTATTTTTTCAAAACTTGTCAAATTCTGCATAGATAATCTAATCTGCAAACTGTATAATTCGCACCTGGATAATAAGGACCTTGCTATATATTAACAAACGCATGAGCTGATGAACTAAAGAGAGCTCCTTTGTTAGGAAATGAAGGAGAGAAAGAGAAAGAGAAAGAAAGAAATGGGGAGGGAGGGAGGGGGAGAGAGGGGGGGGGTAAGGAGGAGGAGAGATGTGGCCGATAGGCATAAGACACTCCCTTTCCAAGACAGTGTAGTATGTACTAGGCTTTTCACATGCCAGTTTGAGCACCCAGATTTGGATCAAAATCAACTGCTTTGGGCAATGTTGTCTTAACAGGGATCACTGTTGACTGTGGACCAGTGTCACAAATTACTTGCCATTTCAGTGCTCAACAAAAAGAATGAGCAGCTGTACCTTCCAGAACTTCCTCACTATGGAATATCAAATACATCACGTGACACTTGCATCTCTGTTCACTGCATATCACAGGGCACAGAGATTAGTCTGGACACAGGAAAACTGCCACTGGACTATTTGGGCAAGGAAAAAGGCTGTCTGGACTGATGAGTTGAGGTACATTGATACATGCAGATAGCAGGGTCTCCATCTAATATAAAACAAAAAACTGGAACTCTCAACATTTGACATACATGCAATATACAGCCAATCTGACAAGAAATGAAAAACATACCTGGTTATCAACTCCTGTAAATTATGCAATTATCTAGAATGAAAGATTGAGCATACATTTTGGTTGCATGCTAAGTACCAGTGTTCACTGTAAAGTTGGATGACAAGTAGTGGTATATTGTATGAAAACACTCCTAGTTACAAATGTAGAGAACTATTTCTCTTTGGAAAGTACCAATGTAATAAAGTAAATACTAAGCTACTAATAGAAAATAAACAGCAACAATTTAATACAACTGAAGGAGCAGCAGCTTTCTTCCAAATAGTGGCTTTCTTCCTAATTTACTGTTGTTGTTGTGGTCTTCAATCCTGAGACTGGTTTGATGCAGCTCTCCATGCTACTCTATCCTGTGCAAGCTTTTTCATCTCCCAGTACCTACTGCAACCTACATCCTTCTGAATCTGCTTAGTGTATTCATCTCTTGGTCTCCCTCTACGATTTTTACCCACCACGCTGCACTCCAATACTAAATTGGTGATCCCTTGATGCCTCAGAACATGTCCTACCAACCGATCCCTTCTTCTGGTCAAATTGTGCCACAAACTTCTCTTCTCCCCAATCCTATTCAATACTTCCTCATTAGTTATGTGATCTACCCATCTAATCTTCAGCATTCTTCTGTAGCACCACATTTCGAAAGCTTCTATTCTCTTCTTGTCCAAACTATTTATCGTCCATGTTTCACTTCCATACATGGCTACACTCCATACAAATACTTTCAGAAACGACTTCCTGACACTTAAATCAATACTGGATGTTAACAAATTTCTCTTCTTCAAAAACGCTTTCCTTGCCATTGCCAGCCTACATTTTATATCCTCTCTACTTCGACCATCATCAGTTATTTTGCTCCCCAAATAGCAAAACTCCTTTACTACTTTAAGTGCCTCATTTCCTAATCTAATTCCCTCAGCATCACCCGACTTAATTAGACTACATTCCATTATCCTTGTTTTGCTTTTGTTGATGTTCATCTTATATCCTCCTTTCAAGACACTGTCCATTCCATTCAACTGCTCTTCCAAGTCCTTTGCTGTCTCTGACAGAATTACAATGTCATCGGCGAACCTCAAAGTTTTTATTTCTTCTCCATGAATTTTAATACCTACTCCGAATTTTTCTTTTGTTTCCTTTACTGCTTGCTCAATATACAGATTGAACAACATCGGGGAGAAGCTACAACCCTGTCTTACTCCCTTCCCAACCACTGCTTCCCTTTCATGTCCCTCGACTCTTATAACTGCCATCTGGTTTCTGTACAAATTGTAAATAGCCTTTCGCTTGCTGTATTTTACCCCTGCCACCTTTAGAATTTGAAAGAGAGTATTCCAGTCAACATTGTCAAAAGCTTTCTCTAAGTCTACAAATGCTAGAAACGTAGGTTTGCCTTTCCTTAATCTTTCTTCTAAGATAAGTCGTAAGGTCAGTATTGCCTCACGTGTTCCAGTGTTTCTACGGAATCCAAACTGATATTCCCCGAGGTTGGCTTCTACTAGTTTTTCCATTCGTCTGTAAAGAATTCGTGTTAGTATTTTGCAGCTGTGACTTATTAAACTGATAGTTCGGTAATTTTCACATCTGTCAACACCTGCTTTCTTTGGGATTGGAATTATTATATTCTTCTTGAAGTCTGAGGGTATTTCGCCTGTTTCATACATCTTGCTCACCAGATGGTAGAGTTTTGTCAGGACTGGCTCTCCCACGGCCGTCAGTAGTTCCAATGGAATATTGTCTACTCCGGGGGCCTTGTTTCGACTCAGGTCTTTCAGTGCTCTGTCAAACTCTTCACGCAGTATCATATCTCCCATTTCATCTTCATCTACATCCTCTTCCATTTCCATAATATTGTCCTCAAGTACATCGCCCTTGTATAGACCCTCTATATACTCCTTCCACCTTTCTGCTTTCCCTTCTTTGCTTAGAACTGGGTTTCCATCTGAGCTCTTGATATTCATACAAGTCGTTCTCTTATCTCCAAAGGTCTCTTTAATTTTCCTGTAGGCGGTATCTATCTTACCTCTAGTGAGATAGGCCTCTACATCCTTACATTTGTCCTCTAGCCATCCCTGCTTAGCCATTTTGCACTTCCTGTCGATCTCATTTTTGAGACGTTTGTATTCCTTTTTGCCTGTTTCACTTACTGCATTTTTATATTTTCTCCTTTCGTCAATTAAATTCAATATTTCTTCTGTTACCCAAGGATTTCTACTAGCCCTCGTCTTTTTACCTACTTGATCCTCTGCTGCTTTCACTACTTCATCCCTCAAAGCTACCCATTCTTCTTCTACTGTATTTATTTCCCCCATTCCTGTCAATTGCTCCCTTATGCTCTCCCTGAATCTCTGTACAACCTCTGGTTCTTTTAGTTTATCCAGGTCCCATCTCCTTAAATTCCCACCTTTTTGCAGTTTCCTCAGTTTTAATCTACAGGTCATAACCAATAGATTGTGGTCAGAGTCCACATCTGCCCCTGGAAATGTCTTACAATTTAAAACCTGGTTCCTAAATCTCTGTCTTACCATTATATAATCTATCTGATACCTTTTAGTACCTCCAGGGTTCTTCCATGTATACAACCTTCTTTCATGATTCTTAAACCAAGTGTTAGTTATGATTATGTTGTGCTCTGTGCAAAATTCTACCAGGCGGCTTCCTCTTTCATTTCTGTCCCCCAATCCATATTCACCTACTATGTTTCCTTCTCTCCCTTTTCCTACACTCGAATTCCAGTCACCCATGACTATTAAATTTTCGTCTCCCTTCACAATCTGAATAATTTCTTTTATTTCATCATACATTTCTTCAATTTCTTCGTCATCTGCAGAGCTAGTCGGCATATAAACTTGTACTACTGTAGTAGGTGTGGGCTTCGTATCTATCTTGGCCACAATAATGCATTCACTATGCTGTTTGTAGTAGCTTACCCGCATTCCTATTTTCCTATTCATTATTAAACCTACTCCTGCATTACCCCTATTTGATTTTGTGTTTATAACCCTGTAGTCACCTGACCAGAAGTCTTGTTCCTCCTGCCACCGAACTTCACTAATTCCCACTATATCTAACTTCAACCTATCCATTTCCCTTTTTAAATTTTCTAACCTACCTGCCCGATTAAGGGATCTGACATTCCACGCTCCGATCCGTAGAACGCCAGTTTTCTTTCTCCTGATAACGACATCCTCTTGAGTAGTCCCCGCCCGGAGATCCGAATGGGGGACTATTTTACCTCCGGAATATTTTACCCAAGAGGACGCCATCATCATGTAATCATACAGTAAAGCTGCATGCCCTCGGGAAAAATTACGGCTGTAGTTTCCCCTTGCTTTCAGCCGTTCGCAGTACCAGCACAGCAAGGCCGTTTTGGTTATTGTTACAAGGCCAGATCAGTCAATCATCCAGACTGTTGCCCTTGCAACTACTGAAAAGGCTGCTGCCCCTCTTCAGGAACCACACGTTTGTCTGGCCTCTCAACAGATACCCCTCCGTTGTGGTTGCACCTACGGTACGGCTATCTGTATCGCTGAGGCACGCAAGCCTCCCCACCAACGGCAAGGTCCATGGTTCATGGGGGGGCCTAATTTACTATATTACATTAAACTTATAGTCACGAATGGTATCAAGCAGTATGTGATAGTTCAATGTTAATGCACTGTGCAGATTAAGTTTTTTGATCTGCTTCTCTTTTGTTAATGCATACCTTGACTAGCTTCCACATCCCTGAAGATTGTTCTTTCTGATGGGACCTATGAAATACAAGGAGCGAATGAACAAATGAGTGTGGGTATGTTTGCATCACAGTTGCCAAGAAGGCACTGTTCACAAAGATTGGGAAGCTTTTTCAAGGGAATAGATGTTTATAAGGGATGAAATGTTTCTCACCAACATATAATATGGGAAAGTGGCAAATATCAGCCTGCAAACCAATCAGTTCAATATTTCTGAGACTGCATGTCTTATGATTTGTCTACAAACAATGGCCTAAAAAACACCTATGTTCAGGATGCCTGAGTACCAGCTATCTGTGTCAATTGCACTTGAATCAAGAGAGAAGACCTGACACCACTGAGGAAGTTTCATGACAGCATGATTGGTAACACATCAACACAATTAGTGTTTAAGTGCTAAAGGATATTCTCAGCACACTTCAGTACATGTGCGTCATGTATCCCACAGAGCAATACCATTAAAATTATGAAAAACTATTTTCACAAAAGACACCAAAAACTTATTACTCTCTCTCCATACAGATGTCACACAACTCTTCAACAATGATAACAGAAAAATTATGTCAAGAACAAAAATACAAGGCTAATCATTTATTTCAATCAAAATGTCTGTTGAAGGAACAGGTTTTGGGTCACGGGAATGTTGTGAATGTATATGCAGATACACTTCCTTTGTCAATCCTACTTTTGTTACTACCTTCTTTATATAGCTCGTGTTCTAACATATAGGAAAGAAAGAAGATGGTACTGTATAGGAAAAAATTAGCATAAAACACTAAGGCACTTATTAATGTGGCACAGTGTTTGAATACAGCATGTTAAGCTATCAAACAAGATAACACAAAGATTAAGCACCAGGCTCATACTCAAGAGGAGCAAGATTCTAATGCCTGTTCATTCTGACTACACTTTCTGTGATTTCCATAAAGCCCAGTCAGATGAACGACAAGATGGTTCCTTCAACTGGTGTAGCCCATTCTCCCAACCCCCCACCCCACCTCTCTAAATGTGCTACTGTCCCCTCCCAAAATCGTCATTCTGACAGTACATTAAGCTCCAACATCACTTTTGACCTTTCATATTTTTCTTTTCCCAGTCAGTCTGAAGCTATTCACTGCTAACTCTCCAAAACCTTTTCTCAATGGTACATAGCATTCAGTAGTAACCCTAAATAATTTCATTATTACAAAAAGGATAGTTGTACTCATCATAGAGCAGAGATGCTGAGTCACTGATACGCACAACAAAAAGACTTTTTGTTGTTATATGATGAGTAGCAACTATCCTTTTCATAATATTGGAGAGGCTGAGTCGCAGATACGCACAACAAAATGATTTTTTTTTAATATGATGAGCAGCCACTATCCTTGTCGTAATATTGTTATATTAATTAATTACTGTCTACTTCAAAATATATATTTTATAGTACTTAAGAAGGAGCAGGGAAGGTGAAGATATGAGAAGGGGCTGGGAGAGGGCGGGGGGGGGGGGGGGGGGGGGCAACAGAAATGCAATTTTCTGAAGATGAAGTTTGTTTTGCCTAATAAAAACACACAACTGTCAAAACTCTGAAGTCTTTCAACAGCTAAATTACAATTCCATGTATCTTACTGCTTTCATAAACAATATGAAACTATATAGTAGGAAATAAATCACTCACATTTACCATCAGGCTCTTTTTCCTTTTTCTGTTCTTTAGCAGCTCTCAGCTTATCTGTAACAATAAATGCCACACATTTTACAACTTATTAGTTGCAGACAGACAGAACTCAAATTGGTCCTCAAAATTTAAGGATAATCACTTCTGGCACAATATTCCAAATCCCATTAAAATGTTACAAACATACTTAGTTATGCTCCAAACTGGTACAAAATCTTACAGAATGATATTGTTAACAACTGCTCTCAATTCCCAAAAGAATTTGTAGTGTTTCAAACATGAAAATAGCAAACACTGATAACTCAAATGCAGAGTAAAACACTTTTCAAAAAACTAAGCAGTAAATTTTGAAGGCAGATCTCGAATTGTGGCAATTTAGTGTGAAGGAAGATGGCGAAAATTTCCCAACATACTTTATTGGACCAGTGACTCATACTTCTGTGTTACAGACTTTTCCTCTCAAATACCACAAATCTTATGGCATTAAATATTTTGTAAATCATGAACTGGAGGTTCCGCTACATTAACAAATGGTAGCACAGCTGGTACTTTGTTTTAAGGGCATGTAACACTATCAAACACCTTACAAAATTATGACACTATAACAAAAAGGATAGTTGCTACTCACAATATAACGGAGATGTTGAGTCGCAGAAAGGCACAACAGAAAGACTGTCAGAAAGTTAGCTTTCAGCCACACACACAAACACAAACGCACGCACGCACACACACACACACACACACACACACACACACACACACACAAAAGACCACAGCCATTGGCACCTGGAGCCAGACCTCCAGCTGGCTCCAACTGTCAGAGAATGTGGTCATGTGTGTGTGTGTGTGTGTGTGTGTGTGTGTGTGTGTGTGTGTGTGTGTGTGTGTTTTTTTTTGACAAAGACCTCATTGACTGAAAGCTAACTTTGCGACCGTCTTTTTGTTGTGCCTTTCTGCTACTCTGCAGCTCTACTATATAGTGAGTAGTAACTACCCTTTTCATTATATTGTTACATTTCATCCTGGATTTTCCACTGTTACAAAATTATGACTTACAACTAAAATTATATACATATACATTCATACCCCATATGATACTCCACGGTACAGGTCAGTTGCTATTGGTAACAGTTTCATCTCCCCTTCTCCCTCCAAAATCTATTCCATTCACAGAGTTTTTTGGCAGATCTTGTGCATGAAAAATTAACAACAGTTTGAACTATTCATACTTTAAAATAGTACAATGTACAATCACTATCATATACATTTGACAGCAAGAGAAGCAAACTGTTATTGAAAAATAAAATACAGAGGATAAAACTTTAGACAGAAGATTCAATGACATTACTAATTAGCATGATTGGTTCATCAGTTGACAGAAATTGGATGAGCTAGCCACTCTCTTACTCAATGAATCCCACACCAGCTTGGGGATGAGGTGTTAACTCAATACAAAACTTTAAAACTTTCATGGTGAATGAAAACACAACTGACAGCTGGCAAAACATGGTTTTTAATTGACCACACTACTGGTTTCATGGCTTATAGTCACATCTTCAGGTGCAGCCTTCATATTACACACTAGCAAGAACAGTGGCACAATTCAAAAATGGAGTACTTGAGGAAACTCAAATTAAAGAATTAATTCTGTAAAACTTACATAGAAACACTTCCTTTAAATATGAAGTAAGTATTGTTAGCAATATATTCCACTATATTTTTTGTACACACTGGGACACTTCTCACGTTTTTCAGTAACACAAACTTAAGAAGCCATTATTCGACTTGTGTCACTTTTCTTCCTGGGCTGTGATATTTAAGAATTGAAATATAATTATAAACTGTACTGCAAATTTGAGCTATTATATAATGATTATTTGAACGCTTCTACTCATAAAAATTATTACATTAATACATCTCAGATGAACCCAAAGTTCTTAGTCAACGTATTGCCGTTCTGAGAATACTGTCAACATTTGAAAAAGAAGACGAATGAATGGTAGCTGGGAAGGTGGTCCTCTAATAATGTTGCCAGGTAGATCGAATTGATATACTGACCATTCACTGCATGCTAAGGTATCTACAAGAAAAAGAAACTGTGCTAAAGACTAAAACCAATTTTGAAGTTATGGCTTATAAGCTAGTTAACAGTAGAAACAGTGCAAAGGCCATGATGGGTACAAAGTATAATGAACTAGGCACACAGCTGTCTTGTGTATCTCAAACCAGACATGAATGGTGCAGCTTGCAAAAGTAGGCCTTGCCTTCACCATCCACCAGAAAACTATATCATAAGTGATGTATTCAAAATTGGTTTTAGCCTTCAGCACATGTTCTTAGTCTTAAAGATACTTGCACATACAATGAATGATCAGTATATCAGCTCAGCCTAACCGGCAACATTATTAGTGCACCACTTTCTAAATTATCCTTCATTTGTGTAGCTTTTTATATACTGACAGTATTCTCAGAATGGTAATACCTTGACTAAGAACGCTAGGTTCACCTACGATGGATTAATGTAATAAATTTCTTCAAATAATTTTTGTATAATAGCACAAATCTGTAGTGCGGTTTATAAATATTTTTCAATTCTTAAATATGTAGATTGCACCTGAAGATGCAACTATGAGACATGGAACTGGTAGTGAGGTCAGTTAAAAACCAAGCTTTGCCAGCTGTCAGTGGTGTTTTCATTCATTATTACCTGCAGCTGCAAATGCTTTCCATATAAATTAGTCTACTTAAAACTTTCATTTAAGACTTGTGTTGTTTTCACATAAAAGTGATGAAAAATCCTTGGACAGTTTGGGGCTGCCCTCTTGTTACCCAATAAAATATGTTGTGTTAAAATATAATTTACAGCTACTGGGGTTTCACAGCAATCACCACACACTAAAAATCCTCATACCTACAAAGATAGCTGTAGTTCATAGGGTTCCCTCTATTATTGTGCTTGGGATAACATACTCTATAGTCTAATCGTGAGTTTTATTAGCCTTAGTTTGGAGTCTGTTACTTTTTCTTGAACCCGAAGGCTCAAGATTTTCATTTTCTACACAGTTACGAGGGCATTTAGGTGTATAAGTTCAACCAGTATTCTGCTAACACTACAGGTATTTTTGAGTCGTGCCCATGACAACTTGCGACCCAACAGATAGACATATCTTTTCCCTGGTTTGTTCGATTTTCAGACGAGTGTCATGGATATTCACATAATGCACTCTGTTGGGAACAGAGTGAGTGAGACAGAAAGAGAAAAAAGAGAGAGAGAGGGAGGGAGGGTGAGGGAAGAGTGAGTGAGTGAGTGAGTGAGTGAGTGTGTGTGAGAGAGAGAGAGAGAGAGAGAGGGGGGGGGTGAGAGAGGGGGGAGGGGGGAAGAGAAGGGGGGGGGTGAGAGAGAGGGGGGAGGGGGGGAGAAACAGAGAGAGAAATTTTTTTTTTTTTGTGTGGTCTGGTCACTTCTCCTCTGACCAAGACCCCTACAAACAGCATAGTATGAATACAAAGATCTGAATGAGTTATTAAAATTTAAATTTTTAACATTCATGCAGAATTCATGTAAGTTAAAGAACGTGAATGATTAAATTTATGCCAAGATTATCTCTTGAGAAAGCGTAAGACATTTCCTTCATCCATCATACCAACCATTTACTTGACAGCTCTTTGTCATGATAAAGCTGGAGGAAGATTAGAAAATTGAGAAATCAACTGCAAATAGAGAGCACTAAATCAGGCTCTTAACTGTGAACATCATATTGTTTACGGAAATTTCTTAAAGAGATGTTCAGTATAGTTCCTTTCTGTAGGCAGTTCTCTGTTAAAAGATCATCAAAAAAGTTGGCAGTATTGCAGCCAGGCGAGATGTGCAATTTTTTCCCTCTCATAAAGGTAAGTTATTTAGATTGCAATAACAATTCGTTTAGCACAGATTACTCATTAATTATGTGTATTAGTGTGTTTTTTAAGCTTATTACTAAAGGTTTCACTTTCCTTTACACATCATTACAGAAAACATGGAAAATTGTAAAGTTGGCTTGTAGTCATATTTCTGTTTACAGTTTAGTACAGTAAACTTAGATGATTCTGATAATCGTCCTATTTTTTCTTACTAACAATTTCAACAGTGCATGACCTTTCACTGTTAAGTTCATAGTTTGGGAAAGTAGCATACTTAATTATTCTAATATTTTGATGAAATAATGTAAATTTACTTTTCTGTGCAGTCATAAGCATTTTGTGGTGCTCTTCTGTTATTTTGACTTCTTTCAAAACAGCGTGCCTCAATCCTGATTCTATCCTAAAAAAAGGTACCTCTCTGGCACCAGTAACTGCATGGGCCTTACTTTGTGTGATGATGTCCCCCTCCATACATTTTCTGCAAGAAGCTCAGTCAACTTACCTTTCCCTCTCATATTCAGGTGTAGGCCATGTCTAGCATGCCCTTGTCTCCCAATTGTGTAGAACTTCCACAAATGTTTCTTGCACTAGCGCGCGTGCACGCGTGTGTGCGTGTGCGTGTGTGTGTGTGTGTGTGTGTGTGTGTGTGTGTGTGTGTGTAGTTTGCATACCTTAAAGTAATATTAAAAGTTACAGTCTATTGTGAATAAGTTAATTAACAGGTGCTTCGAAATATTCAACTTATATTCATAACAACAAAAGCAAGCAATTATTGACAAAATTACTTAATTGGATAGATAAAAAATCCACTCACCAAGTGGCAGCAGAACACACACATAAATGATGGTTGTAATTAGCAAGTTTTTGGGAGGCAGTAGCTCCTTCTTCAGGCAGAACAGTTGAAGGGGAAGGAAGAAGGGTGAAGGGAAAGGACTGGAGAGGTCTAGGAAAAGGGGTACATTTTGGGAAAGTCACCCAGAACCGCAGGCCACTGGAGGCTTACCATACGGGATGACCTATGCCCATTCATCCTAATGGATGATTTGGTGTTCATCATGCAAATGTAGAAGGCCAAACGGTGTTTATAATAGCTGGGACATGAAATGTCGTTCACAGGTGGATCTCTCTTTGATAGTATATGTTTTGCCAGTTGCAGGGCTATGATAGGTGGTGGTAGGACGGTGCATAGGGCAATTCCTGCAGCAGGGACGGTCACAGGTGTAGGAGCCATAGGGTAGGGAGATGGGTGCAGAAGGTGCATAGGGTCTGACAAGAATATTGCAGAGATTGGAAGGGCGGCGGAGAGCTGTTCTAGGTGTTGTGGGAAAAATTTCAGACAGGATGGATCTCATTTCCAAGCATGATTTTAGGAAGTCATGGTCCAGTTGATTTAGCTGATTAATATATTTCAGGCCAGGATAATACTGAGTCACCAATGGTGTGCTCCAAAGTTGTTTTGTGAAGTACCAGGATTGTATGTGACGGCCCAGGAAATTTGCTTTTAAGCTAGGCTGGTGGAGTAATTACGTGCAGTGAAGGCTAATGTGAGAATGGTGGTGTATTGCTGTAAAGAGTCTGCATCCAAACAAATACGTTTGCCTCAGATGCCACGGCTCTATGGGAGGAAACATCCGAGACGGAAAGGATGGCAACTGTCAAAATGTAAGTACTGTTGTTTGCTGGTAGGTTTAATATGGGCAGAATGTGTAGCTGGCCTTTGGTAAGGACGAAATCAACATCAAGGAAAGTGACATGGGATTTGGAATAGGACCAAGTGAAATTTAACTGGAAGAAGGTATTCAGAGATTCCAGGAATTTTAGCAGGTCAGCCTTACCCTGAGTCCATATCGTAAAGATGTCATTGATGACATTCGTGACCTCCATGTCTGTTTCACCACACACGCCATCTGGATTCTTCCTCCAGACACCAGTTTCTCAGAACTCTGAGGGTTGGAACTAGCACTACAACATGTCCTTGGTTCTCACCACCCAGCTGTCCTTAATTTCTGTTGATTTCTTCCATCTCAGCACTTCTTCACTGTAACTATTCTTTGCTTCACTTTGTTTCAGTTTTCTATATCTTTCATTGTCTTTCCCATCTATTCTTCACCCCCTCCCACCTCTGTTACATACAAAGCACTTAGCTTTTCACTCTTATTAATTCATGCATGATGTTTAAGCAGTAACCTCTGTCTGCATATTACCCTGTCTTCCACCTTTAAGTTCTCAGGTTTTCAAATCTTGTTCGATGCAGTTCCCAATAATCAGTCTTTTCTTCTCATCCTGTACAGTAAGCTTCCCCTGACCCGCACTTCTGGGTGACTTTCCCAAAATCTACCCCTTTTCCTAGACCTCTCCAGTCCTTTCCCTTCACCCTTCCTCCTTCCCCTTCGCCTTCAACCTTTCTGCCTGAAGAAGAAGCCACTGGCCCAAAAGCTTGGCAATTACAATCGTCTTATGTCCATGCTCTGCTGCCGCTTCGTTAGTAGATTCTTTTATCTATCCAATTAAATAACTTTATACTACATTTATTATACTTCATATCACACACCTGGAGTGCTAACCAGTAGACCAAATTTTTGCAGCTCTTAAATAACAACAATTTGTGTAATTTACAGGGCATAAACGACTTAGTTTTATTCTCAAACATATAATCTACGTTGCAATGCACAATAAGTATGGATTTTGCTGTTACAGTCAGACAGCGAGTAGTATATGTAGATTATGGGTTGGAGTTTCATTTGGGTAACTGCAGTGGGGAACTGAATGGGGAACTCTTCAAGTCTCTCCCATGGAACAGTACACTCCAAGAAAAAGACATGAGAATCACTGAACAGGAAGCAAAGATTTGTGCCCTTCAGGCTGGATTAGAACAGACAAAATTTGAACTAGATAGGTGGAAGAGGAGAAAATATCATGGGACCTGTGTAAAGGTAACAAGCAATAGACAAAAGGGGAACAGCTCTTCAACTACTTCATCTACAATATCAAATAAATTTGACTTGTCTTGCAGTAGGGGTGGAGCGGGAGGGGGGGGAGCTTCATCCATCTGTAGGTCACAATAGGGTGCAGCAGGCTTCTAACAAAGAAATTAAAACTTTCTGGCAGAGTAAAACTGTGTGCCAGGCCCAGACTTTGACAAAGAGCCTTTGCCTTTTGTGAGGAAATGCTCTACCAACTGAGCTACCAGACACAACTCATGACCAGTCCTCACAGCTTTACTCCCACCAATACCTCAACTCGTACCTTCCAAACTTCGCAGAAGTTGTCTTGCATAACTTGCGGCACTTACACTCCTGGAAGGAAGGCTATTTTAAAAACTTGGCTTACCCACAGTCTGGAGGTGGTTTCCCAGGTTTGAGCCCTGGGCTGGCACACAGTTTTAATCTGTCAGGAAATTTCACATCAGGGCAAACTTAGCTGCAGAACGAAAATTTATCCCAGAAACTAAGTGCAGGTTGGCACCAAGTGGATGTAAGAGAAGAAGAGTCTTGGTGCCATGTAGGGCCGTGGGAGTGGTGTAGGCCAAATGGTACAGGACAAATCAGAACAGGGTACCAGGCCACAAGTATTGTGAAGCCAAGTGCTAACCTCAGCCAGGACATAGGAAATTTGTACAAAGATTTTCACAAAGAGGTTACTGCGGTAGGTGTAGCAGGAAATATCCTGGCTAAGGACAGTAATTACAGCATTAAGAGTGACTTAGATGAAATAGGAGTAGCAACTACACACACAAATGTGAGTTTTGTGGAGTTCCTACAGCACCATGACCAACACTGGGTTAGAACTGCTGCGAGCTATGTGGTCACTGAGTTGAGCAGGCTGCTGCTGGCTGAAATGAAATCTCATATGAGTGCAGTGCCTGTTGCTACAATTAGAAGATGAGAATATACTAAACATGCCCTACACCTGAACGCAAAAGGGAAAGATAAGATGGCTGAGCTTCTTGCAGAAAATGTATGGACGGGGGCACCCTCACACAAAGCAAGATCCCTGCAGTTACTGAACGGAGAGATGCCTTTTTTTAAGGATAGAATCAGGCACCCTGTTTTTAATGAAGTAAAAATAACAGAACACCCCCACAAAAAGAAAAAGAAGGGAAAAAAATGCTTACGAATGCAGAGAAAAATAAAGTTCAATTATTTCATCAAAATGTTAGCATAATAAGGCAGAAGAGCTTCTTGTCTATTATTCCACCATTTTTTGAGCATGCATCTGGAATATATTTAATTCATGTTCCAGTATTTCAGCTGACAACCTTTCACCCATATGTGTCACTCACAAGTTTTTAAATCACTTTACAATCTGTGAAGTAATCGCACATGCATCAGAGAGAAAGCACGCATGTTTACTCCACAGTGTGTAAAGTGGTTTGAAAACTTGTCAGTGACTCACCTTGAGAACGGCTGAAACATTGTCAGCCGAAATAGTGGAACATGAATTAAAAATATCCCAGATGCACGCTGAAGCAATAATGGAATATTTGATCTGCCACGAAAACTTCAAGAAACACCGCTTCTTGTCTCTTTGGAAAATCAAAGGGCTCTGAAAAGGTAGACATCATGTGCCTATCTGAGCACCAAATAACCACAGGATTAGATAAGTTACATATAAAACATTAGAGTCTAGCATCTTACTCCTAATGCGAGAAAAGGGCGGTTGACACATATGTGACACAGAAAACGAAAACAGACCTTTTGTCAAAAATTTTGGAGTTTAAGTTATTGCAATTTTTATGTTCAGCACTACACTCTGAACAATTTGAAAAAAGCATAGATTTCCATCTCTAAATTTGAGTGAGTTATGACAGGATGAATAATTGCGATGAAAAGTAGTGTTTTGAGATAATGTGCTTTAAAGTTTTACCTCATCAGCACTGTTTGACTCATATATTTAAGAAATAAAGTCTGCATATATATTACCCCTAAAATGTCCTTTTTCACATGGTACAGAGTTTTTCTAAGTTAATATTACATACACTATGTGATCAAAAGTATCTGGACACCCCCAAAAACATACATTTTTCATATGAGGTGCATTGTGCTGCCACCTTCTGCCAGTACTCTATATCAATGCCCTCAGCAGTCATTAGACATCATGATAGAGTAGAATGGGGCACTCTGCGGAACTCACGGACTTTGAAGATGGTCAGGTGACTAGGTGTCACTTGTGTCATACGTCTGTATGCGACATTTCCACACACCTAAACATCCCTAGGTCCACTCTTTCCAATGTGATAGTGAAGTGGAAACGTGAAAGGACACATACAGCACAAAGGTGTACAAGCCAATCTCATCTGTTGACTGACAGAGACTGCCGACAGTTGAAGAGGATCGTAATGTGTAAAAGGCAGACATATATCCAGACCATCACACAGGAATTCCAAACTACATCAGGATCCACTGCAAGTAGTATGAAAGTTAGACGGGAGGTGAGAAAACTTGGATTTCATTTTCGAGCAGCTGCTCATAAGCCACACATCACGCCGGTAAATGCCAAACGATGCCTCGCTTGGTGTAAGAAGCATAAACATTGGATGATTGAACAGTGGAAAAACGTTGTGTGGAGTGATGAATCACGGTACACAATGTGGCGATCCGACGGCAGGGTATGGATATGGCAAATGCTCAGTGAACATCATTTGCCAACGTGTGTAGAGCCAACAATAGAATTCGGAGGCGGTGGTGTTATGGTGTGGTTGTGTTTTCCATGGAGGGGACTTGCACCCTTTATTGTTTTGCATGGCACTATCACAGCACAGGCCTACTTTGATATTTTAAGCACCTTCTTGCTTCCCACTGTTGAGGAGCAATTCAGGGGTGGTGATTGCATCTTTCAACATGATCGAGCACCTGTTCATAATGCACGGCCTGTTGCAGAGTGGTTGCACAACAATTACATCCTAATCGACTGGCCTGCACAGAGTCCTGACCTGAATCCTATAGAACACCTTTAGGATGTTTTGGAACACCGACTTCGTGCCAGACTTCATGAACCGACATCAATACCTCTCCTCAGTGCAGCACTCCATGAAGAATGGGCTGCCATTCCCCAAGAAACCTTCCAGCACCTGACTGAACGTATGCCTGTGAGAGTGGAAGCTGTCATCAAGGCTAAGCATGGGCCAACACCATACTGAATTCCAGCATTACTGATGGAGGGCACCACAAACTTTTAAGTCATTTTCAGCCAGGTGTCCGGATACTTTTGATCACATTGTCTATTATGTAACTAAATCCATTCAGACCTATAACATACTGCAGCATATGTAAATTTAATACTACGTAAACTGGCCCCAAATTGGGAGAAATTTGTGAACCTATGTTGCTTTCTTTCAGCAAAATATTGGTATTTGTATTCTATGTTATGACCAACTGTGTAAACTGGCAACATCTGTAAGCATTTACAAATCTAATATAAAAAGGGACTACTTGTCTTGTTTGCCATTACTGTAATCACAAAAAGTTCTTTTATGTAAAACTACTCTGACCTCCTTGAAATGCCTCTAAAATTTTGAAAATACTATTTTGTGAAGCACTGCATACTCTGCTGCGAGATTTTGAAAATAGGAATCTTGTCGGGATAACATTAGTTCCCCATAATGACAAGAGATCCATTTTCAAAAGACTGACATCAACTGCTTTTAATGACACACACACACACACACACACACACACACACACACACACAGAGAGAGAGAGAGAGAGAGAGAGAGAGAGAGAGAGAGAGAGAGAGAGAGAGAGAGAGATTTCAAACAGTATCAAACATTTTTGCTTGCACTGGAAATTTTATTTGTCCAACAAGAGGCCCATTTTCACTTTACATCTCACATCTATTGAGACAGTACACAATTTCAGTAACACTGAAACCAGTAGATTTTGTGGTGATCGGCACACAGACGCATGTGCTTGTGAATTAACACTTACAAATAGTTCACTTTTAATTGTAATTGTATACAGATTCCCAGTGGGAAATTTTGAACTATTTATGAGAAATTTGGATTCCTCACTGTGTTATTTGTCAGACAGCAGCAGCAGTTAATAGTCTGTGGTGACTTCAGTGTAGTTCTTCCTAAGGATTCTGATAGAAAAAATGATTTGGAAAACTTATTTGGATCATACAATTTCATCTCAGTAATTAACTTTCCAACATGGCTAAACAGTAGGAGCTTAACTGATAATGTTTTCTTTGGTGAAGCTCAAAGCAAGAAAATAAGTGTTTTGCCAGTCACAAATGCTATCTCTGACTATGTTGCACAGTTAGTTACAATGTTTTTGGGAACAATTGACAGGTGACTTGGGATGAAGTTTATAATGAACCAAATTCTAGTTAGATTTAATCTATTCCCTGATACATTCATCATCATCATCATCATCATCATCATCATCATCATCATCATACACAATTCTGGTTTAGTGACAATTTTTGTCATTATCCTATCCTGGATTTTCAACAGTTTTGGTTTAGGTATTCTTGCCTGTTATAATTTCAAATAGAATGCAGCTGATCTTTCCATTTCTTTTTAAGATACACAACATTCCTTTATCCTTGAGGTGCACATTTGTATATTAATTCAGGTATTTGCTCTTCTGACGTCTTCTGGATGTGCTCACACCATTTCTGTCCGTACTCTATCTTCTGAAGCATGCTTTTCATACCCACATGATTCTGTATTTAGTATGTATTTATCCAATCTATGCATTTGCAACCAGCTAGAGATCTTTGGAATCTCATCTCTGCTGCCTTGATCTTCCTCCTTTGACTGACGGATAGAGTCCTAGTCTCTGACCCATACATTAGAACTGGTACTAGCTTCACATTTGTTAAATTACCTCTTGGATTGTGAAATGAGACATCAGGATGACAGCATATTTGTTCAATTAATCTCTTTATTCTGGTCCTCGGCCATAGTATGTCAGGAACAGCTTGGTGGAGGCATCCAGTTGCCTCTTATGCAAAACAATGGACATCCAGAATTGCTGATAGCGCAAAGAGCAGGGCTGAGCATAAAGCCACTCGAATGCTGCTGTCAACGAAGTCTCCAGTTGTGACCATACTGACAGTGTGGCAACGTAGCTGACATGGCTGTTTACTTCCTCCAGCAAACGGGCGGCTCTGTCATTACTCAGGACACCCTGAGCTGTCTTGTGGTCAAACAGCAAACACCATACTGCATTCCGGGATGTTGCTCCAGGTGGCACAGGCTCATGGTGTATGCTGTGATACTGAGATGAGATGATTTAGTACACGAATGGCTGAGTACTTGTACACTCCAAATCTTGTTCATTTACGGTTTAAGGCATGTACTCTACACACTTCTATGGTGGAAAGTGAGAAAAGGTTTCCGCCTTCCTGCTAGTGTACTGCAGTGCTGGCTGTTGCTACACCATGCCCAGCTGGCTCCACTTTGCAGTGCCAGTCAGCCATGTTTTTCTTTGCAACGCATTACACTCTTGCCTGCGGCTGACTCTTTTGCACCTTGCCTCCACTCTGGCGTATTTTTTTGACCAAATACAATCTATATAAAGAGCTGTCTCTTTTCTACCTTTTTTGAGTTGTGTGCAATTTATAGTACCTGCCAACTGCTGGAATTTTTTAAATTTTCTTTCTTAATTATTTTGTGTGATATATAAGACCATATATCCCAGGTATTTAAAAAGTATTTATTTGTTCTATCAGTTCATCATCAATTATTATTTTTGCCCTTAAGTGCTCCTTACCAAGGAATGCCATTATCTTAATTTTACCTTTAGATATCGCCACATTATAATAATTTGCTACCTTGTACAAGGACCAAATTGCTCTCTATGATTTAGTTTCTGAAACTGCTCAGATTATTTGGTCATCTGTAACCAGGAGTATATTTATAACTTTATTATTAAGCTTATAACAGTGCACACTTTATTCTGCCATTTCTTTATGATGTAATCTATGTGTATATTAAATAATCTGGATTGTACAGAACAACCTTGTCTCATTCCTTGACAGATGTTTCTCGGAAAATGGACTTCCTTTTTGTACTTTGATTTTGTTGTGTATATACATACTTTGAATTACAGTTATCAGATGTCAGGGTATTTCATTCTTTTCTAAAATTTTCCATAATTTAACTCTGTGAACTTTATCAAAAACTTTCTCACAGTCAATAAAGGCTATGTATGTGGGATGATTGTTTCTCTGTCACTTTCAATATATGGCAGACTGGAGAAACACTGTCTAAGCAAGATCTGCCCATCCGAAATCAGTTCTGTTCTTCACTAAAAAATGTTTTTGAAAGTACCTTCAGCCTATTTGTTATCAGTTTTGCATCTATGAGGGTCATTCCGTAAGTCATGGTAACAATGGTATGTCTTGCAACATGACAATTCCACGATGTGCATTGAACTGATACGCCAATGCGTATCTGAATGTCAACATAAAGTAGGGTTCCAGTACAGGAAGTAGTGGTAAAGGTTGAAATGAAACACACACTGGAACCCTGTGTAAATTTATTGGAAACAAGTACAAATGGAACAAAAATTAATCAAAATCAATTACAGTACTTCAAAATAATCCTCCTGTGGATACATAGAGCATTGCCAATGACGGGAACGGTGCTGAATGCTATTGGCGTAGAAATCAGTGTGTGCCATCGGTAGCTAAAATACCACGAAGATATTCACCCTGCTTGCAGAGCATCTCCCATGCAATGGTTTCCTCAGATGTAGAATGAGACTGAAGTCACATGGACTGAGGTCTGGTGCATCTTGTAGTGCAGCCAACCTCACACTGAGTGTTTCAGGGGCTGGCAAAGAGCCATCCTCACATGCAGTCACAATCTGATTTCAATAATGTCTGCTCCATTTCACTCAAAAAAATGTTCCTAGCCTTGTTGTTTTATTTTTCTTGTCTCTCTTTTGAGCACTGCTGTGTGTAACTTATACATGATATAGTCTTCTTGTTTCTTTGATTTTAGATACCTCAGGTAGGCCTGTTTCTTACATTTTATGATGTCTACTAGTTCATGGTTCCAGACTGGGAGTCTCCTTTTATTTTTATATTTCATCTTTTCTCCTAAAGCTTCACCAGCAGCTATGAGTATTATTCTTAGTATTTCTTTCTATTCTACGTGAATGTTCTGTTTTTCTTGCATGTGTTTTAGACCTTTGTTTTTTGTATAACCATCTAATGCTTGGCCTTGTAGCAAATGTATTCTATGGACTACTTCTTGGGTTTGTTTTTTGATTGTTCTTTTATTGTCATACAGTGGGATTGTTTGTTTTTATATAACTAGCAAATGGTCAGTACTGACATTGTATCCTCTTTAGTCTCTGGTGTCTTCTATTAATGGGATGGCTTTCTTATTTGCAATTACATAGTCTATTATAGATATAGTACACCTAGCACTTCATTAAATTTATGAATATCTTTACGAGGGAAAACCATTTGCTATCCTTAAGTGGCTGAAGGAAGAAAAATCCCTTAAGTGATCTCCATTATAGTTGTTCGTATGTTCTCCATGTGGCCCCTTTATTCCTTTAGTGCTAGATTTACCTATCTTTGCACCAAAATCTCCAGCAATTATTGAATATTCTGCTTCAGGTATTCCATTAATCACTGCATGCATTTCTTGTCTCTTTCCCTCCTATGGTCCATATACAGGAATATCATTGACCAGACTCACCAATACCTTAAACCTTAAACATATCAGTCTTTCAATTACAAATGTATATGATTGCAACCATTTTCATATCATTATTTGAAAATAGCTCTCAACACAAGCTGATCAGAGAGGATATGAAGCAGCCACATAAAAATCCATGGATCACTAGAGGGATTAAAGTATCTTGTGAAAGGAAAAGGAAAACTTATCTGTTGGCAAGAACAAGCAAAGATCGTACAGTAGTTGTACACTGATAAAAACTACTCCAAATTAATAAGAAAAGCTATTAAAATCTCAAGAAACAAACACATGTCAGATCAGTAAATCCAGCAACAGACTCAAGGCTGTATGGAATGTAGTAAAACGAAACAGGACAACCAGCCACTGAACAGGATAACACCACTAATGAACTGAATGTAAGGGCTATAAATGATGAGCCACAGGTAGCAAATATATTCAATAATCATTTCTCAAATATAACAGAAATAGGGACAAACAGTTCAAGAGAAAAGTCACAGCAGTATGTTGAAAAAGCAGCTCTCACAAAATTATACGAGGTCTATTCAGAAAGTAGGAAACATTTTGGCACTAAAAAAACTAAGTACAAGAAATACATTTTACTATATACATCTGAAAAAGCGACTGACATACTACTTTTCCACATAGTCACCAAACACATTGAGGCACTTATCATAGCAGTGGACAAGAATTGAAATACCTTCGTCGTAAAATTCTGCCACCTGAGATTTCAGCCAGTGAGTCATGCCCGCCTGGAGTTCCGTGTCATCATCAAAGCACTGCATTTTAAGCCAGTTCTTCATCTTGGGAAACAAGTGGAAGTTACTTGTTGCAAGACTGGGTCTGTAGGGAAGATGAGGGAAAATTTCCCATTTGAGTGAATTAAGGAGTTCTTTAGCACGGTTTGCCATGTGATGTCGGGCATTGTCATGCAAAAACAAAATTTTGGACGTCAGCTTTCCTCAGCATTTGTTTTGAACTGCTCTTCTAAGGCTGTGCAAAGTTTGGCAGCCACCACTGGTACATCACAGTATTCTAGTATATAAAGTGAAGTTGCACAGGACTGGTGGTATAGCCAACCACTTATAATAATTTTATGTGGCTCCCTGACCTGGTGCAGGTCTTTCAATTGGACGCCACTTCAGCGACTTGCATGTCCCTAGCCTACACTAGTTATCCAACTGAGGGAAGAGGACCTATAGTATCACATGGCATCCGACCAACATGTCATTTCTGGTGACTCAGCAAATCATTGAGAGATGAAGGCTAGGCTAAAACGCAGATTGAAAAAATCCACGACCCAACTGGAATTTGATCCCATGGCCTTTTTGTTTGCAGTCAAGTGCATTAATGGATTATGTTATACCTAACCAAAAACAAATGTAGAAAGTGGCACTTAGTAATTCAACCAATGTAGTCTGGAGGCATTATTCTGATAAGTTAAAAAAAAAAAAAAAATCATGTATGGGTTTCCCTAGGGCTCAATCTTAAGTCCACTATTGTTCTTCATATATGTAAATGATCTTCCATCTAATATACAACAAGTAGTAATGGCACTTTTTGCAGATGACACCAGTATTGTAATCAATCCAAGCATACATACAGCAACAGAAGAAATGGTAAACAAGGATCTTGAAAGTATCACTTACTAGTTTTCTGCAAATTGTTTTGCCTTCAATTTTGTGAAGACAGAACATATTTGCTTCTGCACATTTAGGTGTACTCCATCGATAACAACCGATGTAACACAAGGCTAGGAAATAATAAATAAGGTGGAAATTTCAAAATTCTTAAGTGTCCATACTGAAGAGAATTTAAACTGGAAAAACCATATTTTTGGAACTCCTAAAACAGCTTTGTTCACACACATTTGCACTTAAAAATATTGTAAATCTGGGGGAGACAAATCAGTAAGTTGACATATTTTGCATATCTTCATTCAATAATATCATGTGGAATAATGTTCTGGGATAACTCAAGAAAGTAAGTCTTCATTACTCAAAAACAAGCTGTAAGAATATTGAAATACTGCTACAACTTGCAGCTTTTGGCCAGAAGGCCTTCTGAAATATATAAAACACACACACACACACACACACACACACACACACACACACACACACACACCTACACATGAACACTGTCTCTGCCTGCCGAGACCAGAGTGCAAGTAACAGTGCATGATGGGAGGAGCAATCTGGTTAGTGTGGGCAAGGAGGAGGCTTGGATGTGGAGGGGGAGGGAGAGCATAGTATGGGTGGGGATGGTAAAGTGCTGTTTGTGGAACATAGAGTAGCGAGGTGGAGAGAGGGTAGGGCAGTTAGGTGCAGTCAGGAGGTTAGTTGGAGAGTGGGTGGAGTGGAAAAGGAATGAAGCAAAAAACCTGTGGGCTTGCGGAATACAGAAGGCTGTGGAGTGGGAACAGGGAAGGGGATGGGTGGGTGAAGAACAATGACTAATGAAGGTTGGGGCTAGGAGGGTTACGAGAAAGTAGGATAAACTGCAAAGAGAGTTCCCACCTGTGCAATTCAGAAAAGCTGGTGTAGGTAGGAAGGGAATTCTCCCTGAAATATATCCTACATTATCATAACCCTCCTGGTCTCAACCTTTGTTAATCATTGTTCTTCACCCACCTACAACCTTTCCTGTACCCACCTCACAGCTTCTTACATTCCACAAGCCCACAGTCTTTTTACATCTTTTCTGCCCCCCCACCTCCCCTCTCTGTCTAACCCCTCGATTGCATATAGCTGTCCTAACCTCTCTCCGCCTTGTCTCTGAATGCTCTCACAAAAAGCACTTTACTGTCCCCCACCTACATCCTGGTCTCCCACCCTCTCCCCAACCAAGCCACTTCCTTATCCCCACCAGCCAGATTGCTTCTCGGCAGCCAGAGACAGTGGTCACATGAGTGTGAGCTGCATTTGTGTACATGTCTATTGTACATTTCAGAAGAAGGCCTTCTGGTCAAACGCTTGTGTGTTTAGTAGACTTTTGTTGTGCCTGTCTGCAACTCAACATCTTTGTTATTTGGTGAGTAGCAATCCATCATTTTCATAATACTGTCATTTTGGATTTTGTACTGTAAGAATATTATGTGATGTTCACTCATGATCATCTTGTAGATATCTGTTTAAGGAGTTGGGCATCTGGATTACTGCTTTATTCGTTGTAAATAATCCACCGAAGTTCAAATGGAACAATGTACATAATTACAATGCCAGAAGGAAAAAAAGACTTTCATTATTCCATATTAAGGTTGTCTTTGGCACAAAAAGGGGTCATAATGCTGCAGCAAAAATTTTCAACAACTTGCCCAGCGATATAAAATGTCTGACAGACAGCAAAGTAAAATTTGAAAAGAAATAGAACAAGTTTCTCTTTGACAACTGCTTTTCCGTAGGAGAATTTTCTCTACTGTAATGTGTAAAAGACAGTGGGTAGGTATTACTAACTCACATCTGTATATTGTATATTCAATAATAATAATAATAATAGTAATAATAAATAAGGGAATTGTCAGCATGTAGCCATATTTACAGATTAACTTGTGATGGTGAATGTAAAATAACTAGTTCAACATCATTATGATGTATCATGCAAATGATCCATGGAACACAAACTGACTCGAACAAAGACAATAAATGTTCAGGAAGGATTTATAAGGGGAGAAGGTATATTTGTGCTCCTTGTTCATTGAGTTTCTGAACAATAATGTGCCTCCAAGTATCTTCTTCTTCTTCTAGGCTTTCTAGCACCAAAGAATATCTTCAGAAGATGATGTAGATGCAGGAAGGCTACCTATACTTCCATCAACAGCAGCATAAGCTCAAACGTAGAGTGGTCTCATCCTAAAATCCCACAGAATGTCATGTAGCTTTCTGGAATCCAGAACAATGTCTAGACAATGGTTAATAAATCATTCAAGCGACCCTTAAAGTTATAATTTCTTAGCTCAAAAATTGCTTAGTGGATTTGATATCATGAGTGTGAAAGAATGCTTTTTATGGAATGTGTGTTCTAATACATATAACATTACCAATATCAGTACTTGTTATGTGTTCATGTTATATGTTCAAGGCTTGCTATAAAGTGCAGAATTTATAATTCTCACAACCAAATGGAATAAATTTCAGCAGAATATTTGTCATTACAAGGAAAAGATTTAAGGAACTGAATTATTCTTTTAATGAAGACAATTACTTACATGAGTTTTCCCTCGAATGATAGTGAAGATAATTAAGGCAGTATCTATTGTAATAAAACAATGGAATACTGGAACAGCAGAGAGTTGTTCAATATCAACTTTGAATTCTATATCTGAATAAGAAATGGTTACTTCTGCTGAGACAGATAAGCAATATTCCTGTATGACAGGTGAGCAAGGCATTCTGTTGAGAATGAGGCACAGAAAGCTCTGAATATTTCAACACATCACCAGTTTGCTCTCTGTCTCTGTTTCTTACATTATTCTATGTTCTGATGACTGGCAATGCTAGAGCATGCTCCACTGGGGGTCAAAGAATATTAATGTTCTTATTTATCACAGTAATTTGGATTGACACCCATAAACAGTAGCAAAACAACGATCACCATGCATACACCAACATGAAAACCTATACTAAACGATTCACATACAACATGAAATGTAACAAAAATGGCAGAATCACATTACTGGTTGGCATGTCACAAATTACATTGCCTCTCCCAACTGTGCACAAATGCACCACTAGCCAAGCTAATACGCACATTACTCTAGTGACACCTGTTTCCTGCAGAATGTGAATCAATGCTGATACATGATAATGAATTTGGTTGAAGCACAATCTCCCTCAAAACAGCTTACTAACAAGGAACACAATGATTAAGTAAATTATGTAACAGGCAATATACTTAACAGAGGAGATATGTATTATGAGAATATCTGGAAGATGTGTGAATGAATGAAAAAAAAGTATGTAAAGGTAGCAGTGCACTACACAAATCTGCTCTGCCCTCAGAATTAGAAGCATGGCCAATTAGAGCTCTATAATTCCACATTCATTATACTTAATTTCTTCCTGGTACAGAACTAAATAATAAGTTTACCACTGGACAACCTTTGTACACAATTCCCACACTCACCAAACAGCGAACATCATGCTTAAAAATTAAGATGACAAATCAGTTAAAAACACGATACAGTTCAATAATATTTTCCTTATGTTTGGGCAATATATATTTCCCACATTAGTTGTCTTGAATCTCCAGTGGCCAGTTACTCAACAGAGCCCTGGTATTAGAGCACAAGTTTAAAACAGAAATATAAACTTGCCAGTAATTTTTCTTATTCAGTTACCTACAAGCATTGGCAGATTAAGCCATATGTTTGCTTCTACACTAAACACACATCTTAAAAATTAATGAACCACTTTGCAGTTTTTACATTCTTTA
Source organism: Schistocerca piceifrons (assembly GCF_021461385.2). Classification (NCBI taxonomy): domain Eukaryota; kingdom Metazoa; phylum Arthropoda; class Insecta; order Orthoptera; family Acrididae; genus Schistocerca; species Schistocerca piceifrons. The sequence continues at coordinate 490,277,474 of NC_060143.1, read as the reverse complement.
AAACCTATAAAAATTTATTTTACTTGGCCAACATGATATACCTGTAACTGATAAAATTAAAAAAAACATTATCTATAAGTGATTTAAAGCGTTTGTAGATACTATTGAAGAGTTTTCACAGTCCTCTTCTATCCAGCTTGTCAATTCAGATGAAGTCATGGTCTTCATTTGCAGTTATGGCCAGTGGAATGTCATTCCTGAGGCACTTTGTCAGTACGTACGTATTCCCAGTCTAAAAATAACACACTATTGTACACTGCTGTCCCTGAGTTGTTACATCATGAAGAAACAATCATAAATTAATTTACTTTATCCCATGAAATAAAGGGGAACTACTAGACATACAATATTACTTGGGTAAAACCAGTATTTGAGGAGGCTGTCATTTGCTGCGGAGAGCTTCTACACATGGTAGTATTGGGGGGGGGGGACTGTTCTTATTTACAGCTCTATGAAGTTGAACACTCTAAATGTTTTACCCAAGTCAGATGTTCAGCAATACTGCAAACTGGACGAACAATTTAAGCAGGTTGGCAACCAATGAAACCTCTCAAATGAATACATCCCAGGCAACCGAGAAATACATGAAAGATGTCACCTCTATTACGCATTTTCCTTGCAACATGTGTGATACAGATCCAGGTCTATTGGAGGTAATGTTGTTGTTGTTGTGGTCTTCAGTCCTGAGACTGGTTTGATGCAGCTCTCCATGCTACTCTATCCTGTGCAAGCTTTTTCATCTCCCAGTACTTACTGCAACCTACATCCTTCTGAATCTGCTTAGTGTATTCATCTCTTGGTCTCCCCCTACGATTTTTACCCTCCACGCTGCCCTCCAATACTAAATTGGTGATCCCTTGATGCCTCAGAACATGTCCTACCAACCGATCCCTTCTTCTGGTCAAGTTGTGCCACAAACTTCTCTTCTCCCCAATCCTATTCAATACTTCCTCATTAGTTATGTGATCTACCCATCTAATCCTCAGCATTCTTCTGTAGCACCACATTTCGAAAGCTTCTATTCTCTTCTTGTCCAAACTATTTATAGTCCATGTTTCACTTCCATACATGGCTACACTCCATACGAATACTTTCAGAAATGACTTCCTGACACTTAAATCAATACTGGATGTTAACAAATTTCTCTTCTTCAGAAACGCTTTCCTTGCCATTGCCAGCCTACATTTTATATCCTCTCTACTTCGACCATCATCAGTTATTTTGCTCCCCAAATAGCAAAACTCCTTTACTACTTTAAGTGCCTCATTTCCTAATCTAATTCCCTCAGCATCACCCGACTTAATTAGACTACATTCCATTATCCTTGTTTTGCTTTTGTTGATGTTCATCTTATATCCTCCTTTCAAGACACTGTCCATTCCATTCAACTGCTCTTCCAAGTCCTTTGCTGTCTCTGACAGAATTACAATGTCATCGGCGAACCTCAAAGTTTTTATTTCTTCTCCATGAATTTTAATACCCACTCCGAATTTTTCTTTTGTTTCCTTTACTGCTTGCTCAATATACAGGTTGAACAACATCGGGGACAGGCTACAACCCTGTCTTACTCCCTTCCCAACCACTGCTTCCCTTTCATGTCCCTCGACTCTTATAACTGCCATCTGGTTTCTGTACAAATTGTAAATAGCCTTTCGCTCCCTGTATTTTACCCCTGCCACCTTTAGAATTTGAAAGAGAGTATTCCAGTCAACATTGTCAAAAGCTTTCTCTAAGTCTACAAATGCTAGAAACGTAGGTTTGCCTTTCCTTAATCTTTCTTCTAAGATAAGTCGTAAGGTCAGTATTGCCTCACGTGTTCCAGTGTTTCTACGGAATCCAAACTGATCTTCCCCGAGATTGGCTTCTACTAGTTTTTCCATTCGTCTGTAAAGAATTCGTGTTAGTATTTTGCAGCTGTGACTTATTAAGCTGATAGTTCGGTAATTTTCACATCTGTCAACACCTGCTTTCTTTGGGATTGGAATTATTATATTCTTCTTGAAGTCTGAGGGTATTTCGCCTGTTTCATACATCTTGCTCACCAGATGGTAGAGTTTTGTCAGGACTGGCTCTCCCACGGCCGTCAGTAGTTCCAATGGAATATTGTCTACTCCAGGGGCCTTGTTTCGACTCAGGTCTTTCAGTGCTCTGTCAAACTCTTCACGCAGTATCGTATCTCCCATTCCATCTTCATCTACATCCTCTTCCATTTCCATAATATTGTCCTCAAGTACATCGCCCTTGTATAGACCCTCTATATACTCCTTCCACCTTTCTGCTTTCCCTTCTTTGCTTAGAACTGGGTTTCCATCTGAGCTCTTGATATTCATACAAGTCGTTCTCTTACCTCCAAAGGTCTCTTTAATTTTCCTGTAGGCGGTATCTATCTTACCCCTAGTGAGATAGGCCTCTACATCCTTACATTTGTCCTCTAGCCATCCCTGCTTAGCCATTTTGCACTTCCTGTCGATATCATTTTTGAGACGTTTGTATTCCTTTTTGCCTGTTTCACTTACTGCATTTTTATATTTTCTCCTTTCATCAATTAAATTCAATATTTCTTCTGTTACCCAAGGATTTCTACTAGCCCTCGTCTTTTTACCTACTTGATCCTCTGCTGCCTTCACTACTTCATCCCTCAAAGCTACCCATTCTTCTTCTACTTTATTTATTTCCCCCATTCCTGTCAATTGCTCCCTTATGCTCTCCCTGAATCTCTGTACAACCTCTGGTTCTTTTAGTTTATCCAGGTCCCATCTCCTTAAATTCCCACCTTTTTGCAGTTTCTTCAGTTTTAATCTACAGGTCATAACCAATAGATTGTGGTCAGAGTCCACATCTGCCCCTGGAAATGTCTTACAATTTAAAACCTGGTTCCTAAATCTCTGTCTTACCATTATATAATCTATCTGATACCTTTTAGTATCTCCAGGGTTCTTCCATGTATACAACCTTCTTTCATGATTCTTAAACCAAGTGTTAGTTATGATTATGTTGTGCTCTGTGCAAAATTCTACCAGGCGGCTTCCTCTTTCATTTCTGTCCCCCAATCCATATTCACCTACTATGTTTCCTTCTCTCCCTTTTCCTACACTCGAATTCCAGTCACCCATGACTATTAAATTTTCGTCTCCCTTCACAATCTGAATAATTTCTTTTATTTCATCATACATTTCTTCAATTTCTTCGTCATCTGCAGAGCTAGTTGGCATATAAACTTGTACTACTGTAGTAGGTGTGGGCTTCGTATCTATCTTGGCCACAATAATGCGTTCACTATGCTGTTTGTAGTAGCTTACCCGCATTCCTATTTTCCTATTCATTATTAAACCTACTCCTGCATTACCCCTATTTGATTTTGTGTTTATAACCCTGTAGTCACCTGACCAGAAGTCTTGTTCCTCCTGCCACCGAACTTCACTAATTCCCACTATATCTAACTTCAACCTATCCATTTCCCTTTTTAAATTTTCTAACCTACCTGCCCGATTAAGGGATCTGACATTCCACGCTCCGATCCGTAGAACGCCAGTTTTCTTTCTCCTGATAACGACATCCTCTTGAGTAGTCCCCGCCCGGAGATCCGAATGGGCGACTATTTTACCTCCGGAATATTTTACCCAAGAGGACGCCATCATCATGTAATCATACAGTAAAGCTGTAATACATCATTAGAATGCAGCAAATAAACTCAATTTACAGTAGTTTAATTTAAAAAAACTGTGACTGTAGTCACTCTATTCCAAAAACCTGTATTGTAAAATGGAAAATTGCTCGTAACATTGGTGTTATGCAGCGTCATACCAGATGCCAAATGAAGATAAATGTTAAATTACTAGGAGGTAGAACAGCTGGTCATTGCCCACCTTCAGAAGGTCACATTCCAGTACAGCTGACAATTTCTGAACAGTCAGTTCCTTCCCCAGGGAAAACAGAAGCATAGGTTTGGGAAGGTTGGGAAGGGTAAACAGTGGCTGGTAAACAGCAGCTTCAGTTATTGTGATCACTTCTCAGTTTTGGTTATTGATAACTTGATACCAGTGTCTGAGTTTAATTTGTGCATATCAGCACTGAAGATGATCACTATGTGATCGAAAATCGATTCTGCTATGAATAAAACATCAATATTACGGCCAACGCTGACCTTCCTTTTAATTTAATTTAACATATATGGTCGTTGTGCACACAGCACTCCATGGAGTCGCCAATCAATAGATAGTGGTTACATTAATGTGACTGTACTGTGTATGATACTGATCTCTGAAGACAAGAAATGACAGAAAACGCATTCATTTAAAAAAAAAAAAAAGTCATTAAAAAAAATCAAGGCTCAAGTTCAGTCTGCTAAAGTGACAAGTCTATATATCTACGTATATACTCTGTGAACCATTGCAAAGTGCTTGGCACAGGGAGCTTAAAATGGTACCACATGTTAGGGTTTCTTCCCATTTGAATTGCATATGAATGACTGCATAAATGCCTCTGTCTTGTATTTAGTCAACTTTTGTCTTCACAGTCCCTACAGAAGTGGTACAGAGGGGGCTGAAGACTATGTCTATATTCCCACACCGATTTTTTGAAACTTTATAAGCAAGGTTTCACTGTATAATTGGTGTCTCTGTCTTCAAGAGTCCACCAATTCAGGTTCTTCAAAATTTTTATGACACTCTTCTGTGAGGCAAGCAAACCCTTGACCATTCATGCAGCCCTTCTTCAGATACATTCAGTGTTCCCAGTTATTCCTCTAACCTGTGGCAGAGCCCATATGATTACTCCATCTCATATCCCTATAAACTGTTACGCTTAGGGATTTGTACAAATTGGCTAGTTCCAAATCATTGATACTGCAGTCACAAGATACTACTTTATTCTGTTTTGTGAAGAGCAGAGTTTTACAATCCAGTACATTTTAAGCAAGTTGCCGATGTTTTTACCACTTCTGAAATCTTATCAAGACCTCACTGAATATTTCTGTAACTTTTCTCAGACAGTGCTTCATCACAGATTATTATCTGCAAAAAGTCTGTGGCTGCTATTAACATTGCCTGCCAGGTCATTAATATACAACAAACAACCACACTTCAACACTCTCCTGGGCCACAACTGAACCTACTTCTGCCCCTGTCAATCGTTCCCCATCTCGGTGACATGCTGTGATCAAGTTACCAAGAAATCCTCATGCAAGTCAAGCATTTCTATTTATACCCTATATAATCAATAATACATGCATTATTAAATTCTGGTGTGAAAGAGGCCTCAATAGTGAAGAACATAAACTGTAGAAAGTCAGCCAGTTGATTTGTGCTTGTTGATTATTCTTCCACACAATCCAGCAACATTGTCGCAAATTTAACTGACTGAACAACCTTTTGTCAAGAATCTGAGCAGCTCTGTATGACAGAAGACCCAGTTTTCTATCCATGATGATAAAGTTTTTCTAATACGAATGCTGTGAAACTTTTTTCAGAACATTTGTTCAGATGATTAAGCATTACATCCTGCTACACCATACAGTCAATCCACATCTGCAAGTTTCTGTAATAAGAAATGTTCCATCTTTGACAAGCATCATGAACTGTAAACAGTGGTAATACCTACTGTGGACACATCACAGATGATTATGTATTGTTTTTCAATGTAGTGCTATCATCATCATGTGCAGGAAATTGTTTGTTATGACACAACAGTAGTTTACATACAAGTGCCTCATGACCACTGTTCATTCGAGAGTTCATATCACCTGAAATATTCATTCTCATCAGTGGTTCCTTATGCCAAAATACTCAGTTTAGTTTCCTTTCTGCCTGTCTTATTTTACAACAGATAATAGGGATACTTGAGAAAGCACACTGAAAGTGGCAGTCTCGATTTTTGAAAAGTTGCTTCAAGTTTAAGCCATTACTATAAGCACAAGTCTGTGAAACTTTTATACTAATGGTTTAGGACAATCTGTATTGAAGAAGATTTTAGTTGCAATACAACTTTCAGATTAAGGAAGATAAGTGTTTAACACCCAAAATATCCATCATACTTGCATACAAGTAGGCATACTTCCAAAAATTCTGTCTTTAGTCAACTTAATATTTTCATTAAGGAAGAAATGATTAAAAAACTCTAATTTACCTTGTATCTCCAGAAGCTTGTTAGTCGTAAAGCTGCAGCAGCTAAAAGTAGTCACGAAGGAGTGAAAGAGTGATCTCCATAACACCACCATCAAACCATTAAAAATACTGGTTACTAATAGAAAATGCAGAGGTTAACATAAGTTTAAATAAGAGAGTAATGTTTGCCTGACTTGCTGACAGTCTGTGACAAAGAATGATCCATAGCTACAGCAGCAAAAAAGGAAACCTCATCAAAGGTAACAAATAAGTCATAGGTCTTAAATGTAAGCACTTTTAACCTACTAATAACATCAGCTATATTATAGATATTGTGTACTCATTTTCTAATAAGATGTCTCAACAAGCTCGCTAGGTATTTAAACAGTGCATCACCAGGCACATATGTATGTTAATAACAACTGGTAAAATGGCAACACTTTTAGAGGTGTATCCAATTGTAAGCACAGTTCCTGCTCTCTGTCCACTTTCCTTAAAGTAGATTGTCCTTTTTTATTTACTGGTTCATTCAGCTCACTTACTTCAGACTGACTTCTCTTCATTCAAGAAACCTTCTCATTTGTTTAGTTCCACATTTATATTTTTGTACAATATTACAAACCTTGGAAAAAACAGAAGATATGGCAATACTTGACTTCAGTCTAATGGTAACTTCTTTGGATAAAGAACTGAAATACAGAAATCAAGCAATTCTCTCCTTGTAAATTTGCGATCCTTCTCAAACTTACAGAATGTTGATTCATCTAGGAGGTTGGACATCACTTTTATGTGGACATTTCTCAACAGCAAGAATGTAGGAAAGCTGTTATTTGCAAGGAGCATAACTTTCCAGCTCTTTGAGTCACGAGATATTGCATTTTGTTGGATGGGATTTTCTCAGGATTTGGCAAGCTCCACAACCTATTTTCTTCATCAGAGTGACCAATAAGTTTTCCGAGAGCTTCGTGAATAGCTCTGACAAAACTTAATGATAGAGATTCCATACATTTTAAATGAGATTAAATACGTAATATATGAAGTAGGCTTCAGAAGTAAAAAACAAAATTTAAAAAATCCGCATGTAATTAGTAGGACCCACTGATGTAATATGGAGTAAAATCTGAGGTCAGATGAACTCTTGATTTCACATAATGCAAATTTTTGGGATGCAAAGCCAATGTTCTTACAGTTTTTTTTTTCTAACCAGTGCTTTCAAAGCCATCTATATAAGAGAAATATGCAACTTATTATTGATGTTCTCTGGTCACATGATCAAATATAGTTTCTTCAAAATTAATAAATCTTTTTGTGGCTCTCTCTCTGTTATTTATAGTTAGACTATCACCCTTCTCCTTAGTAGTTCATAGCCAAATCAGTTCCTGAATGAAACTGCTGTCAGCTCATTTGGTGACTACTTCTTGACGTATGGATTCAATAAATGCAGGACAGTGACTCAGTGTAGCTTGAAATCTGTCTCATCCTAACAATTCAAACTAAGGTGTCAGTGCTCTTCTGACTAGTGTATTTTATTTATCGGCATCACATACTAGATTTTTTTTCGATATCTTCATCATACTCACAAAAACTGAGAAGATATGTGGTTTTGTCTGTAGTTAGGAACAAGAAGTGACACTGGCTGTTGGAAATGCACAACAGATGACACCAAGTCATGAGTCTGTGGAACCAAAGATTCCTTCTTCACCACCTAAAAAGAAAGAGTAAATGCTCTTTGGCTCCAACTATTGCTGACACATTTTCAGATACATTTAAACTTTGATAATTTCAATTATTCTCCTATGACTTTACGTACAAACATATCCTGAAGATATGAGGCACAACGAGATTTACTTTGAAAAATTTCACATGAAAATTATCAGAAAACAACTGAGCTTTTAAATTGTGAATACAACATGACATCTGTTGTGAACTACATATTCTGCTTCTCAAGTAGTTCCATTTTAACATGAATTATTTGCCATATTCATTGGACAAGGTTAAAAAGTCTGGGAAAAACAAAGGTATGACGTTTCGGATTTAATGTCACGTGGACAACATTGATACAGCATTTGCCTAAAGCAGCTTTGGGACACCAAGGTAAATTTAAATCAGTACAGCCAGATGGTGAAGAGTGTTATAACGTCAAGTTGAACTCATGTATTTCAAAATGACACAACACATATAAGTCACTGAGCAAGTTGACAAAGCAAGACATGTGAACACGGTAACCGTCGAATGAGCACTGAGTCCAAGTTTAGCGGCCGCTGGCTGGCTGGCCGCTTAGGTGGTGCGGCTGCTGCATGGCTGGCAGACAGCGCCGCATGTAGAGGACGCACGTAATTGTGCTGTGGCACTTTGAATGATAGGCGAGTCACAACACTTTTTCCCCCTTTGAAATTTTTGCACTGGTTTTGATGGAGGTGGCCTGTAGATTGTTAATGTCCATAGGCGTTGTTTGACTGGCCGTAAAGACGCGATGAGGAGGCTTCCCGTGCGGACGGAAGTGTCCCCAATGATAACAGGTCGAGATGACAGGAGACGTAGGGGTCAAATGTGCTGGGGGCCTGTGCACCAATCTGCCCATTGCGGCATGTCCAGTTGACATAACAGGAGACATGGGTGATGTGTCGGCGTCCGTAGGAGAAGGAGGAGAGTAGATTGGCTCCGACAGATGATAGCCATCCGGTTCCTGCATGGGCACGTCTCCTGGTGGCGTCCGTTCTTGTACTGGCACTGAGATGACGGTGAGAGGGCTGCGTTGTGAGTAATGAGAGATGCCAAGATCCTGAGCGTCAGGTAGAGCCGAAGGTGGTGTAGCGGAATTCGCAACAGGCGTTGCCAGCACACGAAGCCGAAGCTGGTCCGAATGACGCACTGCAACACCTGTGTCCGTCTGGATTTCACACAGGCGTCGGCCACAGTATCGTAAGATGCAGCTCGGACTCCATCTTGGCTGCCTGCCATATCCCCGTACCCAGACTAGGTCGTCGGCAGTGAACAGGCCAAGCGAAGGTACCCACGGCCGTGAGGTGGAAGGCCGCAGAAGATGAAGTAGCGTGCGGGGCTGTCGGCCATATAAGACCTCAGCCGGGCTGTGGTCGCCCATGGGGGTGAAACGGTAAGAAGACAGAAATTGGAGACATGCATCATCAGCCGCAGAAGAAGTCAGGAGTTTCCGCATCTGAGCCTTAAATGTGCAGACCAGTCGTTCAGCCTCACCGTTTGATTGTGGATGGAACGGAGGGGCCGTGACATGCATAAAGCCGTGACGAGCACAAAAATCCGCAAATTCGGAAGAGACAAATTGTGGACCATTATCAGTAACAAGAGTAGAGGGAAGGCCTTCCAGAGAAAAAATGAGGGCGAGAGCACTTGTGGCTGCCGCAGTGGTAGGCGACGTGCAACAGACAATCAAAGGAAAGTTAGAGTAGGCGTCAATTACGAGGAGCCAATAAGTACCTAAAAAAGGTCCCGTGAAGTCAGCATGAATGCGCTCCCAGGGCGTCTCAGGCGAAGGCCACGGTGACAAAGATGACTTTGGGGCGGCGGCCTGTGATGCACAAGGGCCGCAGGCAGTGACCATGTGTGCTATTTCAGAGTCGATGCCAGGCCAGTACACATGACGGCGCGCCAGAGATTTTGTGCGAGAGACACCCCAGTGCCCTTGGTGAAGGAGGCGCAAGACCGAAGCATGCAAAGACGCAGGTACCACAACATGCGGCGAAGCATTGTTGGTGGAAAGGAGGATAACACCATCCCTAGCCATGAGGCAGTAGCGCAAAGCGTAGTAATTCCGCAACAGATCAGAAGTCTTAGCGGACGGACGATCTGGCCAACCCTTCTGAATACAGTGTAAAACCCGGGAGAGGGTAAGATCAGAACCCGTAGCAGCCGCCAGCCGGTCCCCGGTGATGGGGAATCCATCCACAACCCGCTGCTTGGCAACATCCAGTTGGAAGCACAAAAGTTCGTCCCTATTGAATGCCAGATCAGGACCCATGGGAAGGTGAGACAGTGCATCAGCATTCGCATGTTGAGCCGTCGGCCGGAAATGAATCTCATAATTGAAACGAGATAAGTAAAGAGCCCAACGCTGGAGGCGGCGTGAAGCATTGTCAGGAAGTGACGTTGATGGATGAAACAAGTGGTTTGTGATCCGTAACAAGATGAAATTTGGATCCATAAGGAAAAACACCAAACTTATGAAGAGCATACACAATGGCCAAAGTTTCTTTATCAATTTGAGAATAGTTTTGTTGGGCATTCGTGAGCGTTTTGGAGGCATAAGCAATGGGTTGTTCAGAGCCGTCAGAAAAACAGTGCGCAAGCACTGCACCAACCCCATATTTAGAGGCATCTGTGGCAAGAACAAGATGTTGGCCAGGTCGATAAGTAGCCAGGCACAGAGCCTGTTTCAGCATAGTCTTCAATTTCTGGAAAGCCGCATCGCATGACGCGGACCAGTGAAAAGGCACGTTTTTATGCAACAGGTGTTGCAATGGCTGAGTCACCGGAGCAGCAGACGGTAAAAACTTGTGATAGTATGCTATTTTCTCCAATAAGGCCTGCAGTTCCTTACCAGATGTAGGGCGAGGAAGGGCATCGATCGCAGCGACAGTTTGCTGAAGCGGATGAATACCATCCCGAGAGAGCTGAAGCCCAAAGTACGTGATAGATGCCTGAAAAAAATCTTGATTTCTGAAGATTACACTTAAGACCAGCAGTCTGTAAGAAATGAAAAAGTGTGTGGAGGTTCTGAAGATGTTCTTCAGTGGTGTAGCCAGTTACATCAATGTCATCCGTGTAATTTATACACCCAGGGACAGGGAGCAATAATTGTTCCAAGAATCGCTGAGGCAACCCGAAATGGCAATCGTTGGTATTGATAGAGGCCAAAAGGCATGTTAAGGACCAGAAACTGCCGGGAAGCAGCGTCAAGAGGAAGTTGATGATAAGATTCTGACAGGTCAATTTTAGAAAAATACTGGCCTCCCGCAAGTTTAGTGAACAATTCTTCAGGTCGGGGCATAAGGTAAGTGTCGATGAGGCATTGCGCATTTACAGTGGCTTTAAAATTGCCACAGAGGCGAATATCACCATTGGGCTTAGCAATGACAACGACTGGAAGCGACAGGAAGCAAGACCCCTGAAGCAGTGAGACGATCCAGCTCTCATTTTACTCGATCATGAAGGACCACAGGAATGGGCTGAGCCCGAAAAAACTTAGGCCGAGCAGTGGGTTTGAGCATGATATGAGCTTCAAAGTCGTTTGCACGGCCTAACCCAGGAGAAAAAAGGGACAAAAATGTCGTCGACAAGGAATCCAGTTGAGCATAAGGAATAGCATCACAAACGATATTGATGGAGTCACCTATGGAGAACCCAAAAACGTGAAAGGCATTGAAACCTAAAATATTCTATGCATTACTCTGGTTGACCACAAACATGGGAACAGTGCGAACGACGGATTTGTAAGATAACTCAGCATTAAATTGGCCCAAGAGAGAAATCTTCTGTTTACTGTACGGCCGTAATTGCCGAGTGACAGGTGATAGGAGTGGAGAACACAACTGAAGATACGTCTGAGAATTAATTATAGTGGCAGCAGAACCAGTATCCACCTGCATGCGAACACCCCGACCAAGGATTTGGACAGTGAGGAATAACTTCCCTGAAAGGGAAGAAGTGCAATTGACAGACAACACAGAAGCAGAATCAGCGTCATGGTCATGAACATCATGTATGCTGTCGGATTTGCAAACGGCAGACACATGATCCTTCTTTTTGCAATTGTGACACACGGCCCAACATTGGGGACAACCCTCCCGTGAATGTTTCGTAAAACACTGTGGACACGAAGGAAGTTCCCAGAATGAGATTTTCACTCTGCAACGGAGTGTGCGCTGATATGAAACTTCCTGGCAGATTAAAACTGTGTGCCCGACCGAGACTCGAACTCGTGACCTTTGCCTTTCGTTGCAAATGCTCTACCATCTGAGCTACCCAAGCACAACTCATGCCCGGTACTCAGAGCTTTACTTCTGCCAGTATCTCGTCTCCTACCTTCCAAACTTTACAGAAGCTCTCCTGCGAACCTTGCAGAACTAGCACTCCTGAAAGAAAGGATACTGCGGAGACATGGCTTAGCCACAGCCTGGGGGATGTTTCCAGAATGAGATTTTCACTCTGCAGCGGAGTGTGCACTGATATGAAGAGCTTCTGTAGAGTTTGGAAGGTAGGAGACAAGATACTGGCAGAAGTAAAGCTGTGAGTACCGGGCGTGAGTCGTGCTTCGGTAGCTCAGATGGTAGAGCACTTGCCCGTGAAAGGCAAAGGTCCCAAGTTCGAGTCTCGGTCGGGCACACAGTTTTAATCTGTCAGGAAGTTTCATATGAAGGAAGTTGCTGAGGGTTTTGCTGCAGTTTCTTAGAAGGTTGTTTACGGTTAGGCCGAGGCTGCACGTGGGAGCGTACTGCGGCCACGTCGGCCAGAGGGGACATGCTGCACGCGTCGTCAACAGCGCACAGAAATTGTATTTCCCCGACGTCATCCCATGCCTCTATTTGTGCCCCAGCGGCGCGAGAAATTTCAAAAGACTGCGCGATGGATAGGACTTCATCTAGAGATGGATTTGCCAACTGAACGGCATATTGCCAAACTTCTTTGTCAGGTGCCGACCAGATAATAGCATCCCGTACCATGGAATCAGCATAGGATTCTTTGTGAACGTCAGTAACAAATTGATACTTTCGACTGAGGCCATGAAGTTCAGCAGCCCAAGCGCGAAGGGATTGTGCAGTTGTTTTTGACAACGATGAAAGGCAACACGAGAGGTTATCACATGCATTTGCTTTTGAAAATAGACAGACAGAAGTGAGCACATTTCAGCAAAGGACAAAGACGCAGGATCTTTCAAAGGAGCCAATTGCGACAACAACAGATACATTTGAAGTGAAATCCAGGAAAGGAACAGAGACTTATATGTTTATTCGTCCGTTACATGAAATGCCAGGAAGTGCTGTCGAAGACGTTTTTCGTAATCAGACCAGTCTTCCGCCGTCTCGTCGTAAGGAGGAAAAGGAGGTATAGACAATGACGAGAAACGCCCCGCATTTGATGCTGCGACGAAATCACGAAGCGCCGATGTTAGAAGCGTTTGCTGTTCAATGAGACCTTGCAATAGTTGCTCGACAGTAGCCATGGAAACATGTGGGTCAACGATGAAAAGGAAAAATCCACTACCTCGTCACCAATTGTTATAACGTCAAGTTGAACTCATATATTTCAAAATGACACTACACATATAAGTCACTGAGCAAGTTGACAAAGCAAGACATGTGAACACGGTAACCATCGAATGAGCACTGAGTCCAAGTCTAGCGGCTGCTGGCTGGCTGGCCGCTTAGGTGGCACGGCTGCTGCATGGCTGGCCGACAGTGCCGCATGTAGAGGACGCGTGTAATTGTACGGTGGCACTCTGAATGATCGGCGAGTCACAACAAAGAGACTATAAAATAGTAATGTTAAGCCAACACAGAAGCATGGTTGGTTGAAAGCAGAAAACCATAACTATTACCACACATAAGCAACAGTGATGCACTCACAGCTGCAGACACTGCAGGGGCAATAACAGACTTGCAGGAAACAGCATTAATAGCAGTCAGAAAGCAGAGGCAAGAGTAAAAATGGTAGCAAGGCCACCAGTGTTTGAGAATGACTCCAACAAAGGTGGGACATTTCCAGAAATAAAGATAGAGTCAGGGGAAGGCAACACTATGAGAGAAACTCATCAGAGAGCCCTGAAGAATCAGTATATAAGTGGCTAGTGCAAAGTGCAAGTCAGTCATTACCATGAAGCAGTCGAAGAAGTAGCATTTAATAGTCAGTTCAGATGTCAATGCTGCAATGCTAGTCACATACACAGTACACATCGTTGAGTCGTTGGAAGCAATACCATGTCCAAGCCTCGACATCACTACAGGGTGACACTTTGATGCTGCTGCAGTAGGGCTCCAATAAAACTGTACACATTTGAGGGAGGACAACCAAGTTTCTGACAAGTATTCAGCAGCAGTTATAATCCTGTCTTCTGCATGTTAATGAAAAACAAGAACTATAGACTTAGTCTCTAGTAGCAGCAAGTAGTATTTGATATTTTTCTGTCTGTCAGAATATTGAGAGGAAAACCACTGTCTCGCACTTGTCTCCAGTTGTGGTTAATGTATTTGTTGTGTATTGCCAGAACAGGCTGCAAGGAGATCATCTGTCCCTAATAGCAAAAAGTAGAACTTGGGAACCAGGAGTTGCTGGAAAGGCCATACATATAGAGTAGCATGGCGTACTTATCAATTTGTAAAGATGTACAGCCACTGTAAGACATCTCTCTGAACAAGGTTAAACTATTGGGAAAAGAAAGAGTTTTTCCAATTGAATCCTTAAGTACCCTCCTTCACTGCCTACTAATCAAAACTTCTCCTCTCCATTCCAGAATCACCTGTGCCAGGCAACGTACGAGACTTTCTTCCTCTTTCTCTATTAAAGCTATTGACACCATCCTGATTGTGCTACACAGGCCACAGCTTTACCTAAGCTGGTGACAGAACCTGTGTAGGGATGCCACACTGCATGCCACTTCACTTCAGTTATTAAAGCAACTGATTGTGCTGTACAGTATAAGCTATTTCTCATGTCCCATTCATCTACTTAGAGTCAAGCAGAACTTTCATACACACAAAAAAATGGTTCATGCAAATTCAGCCTAACATATTCCACATCGTTTCTTTCTGTTCATCAACTGCCATGACAGTAATTATTGATGCTGTCTATCAAACAATTCCCTAGTCTGCTACTTCCATTTTGCTACTCACCACACCCAAAATTACACATAAACCTTCCCATTATGTGGTAAAATAAGTTAACTGAAGTCTCCTTTTCATATCTTCAAGCAAAGTTGTTGACGCAGTATGGTCCGCTCTCATTGTTATTAGTTGTGAACATCACAGTATTACTAGTACATATCACTTTCATCAGTATTTAATGCACGAAGTAATAGTGCTGGTTTTTTGTTCACTATAAAAGAATGTGGAGCTTAAATGAAGAAGATATCACTACCAAGTACACAAATCACATCTACCTTAACTCACATGCATAAGCAACCATCCATTCAAAAATGAAACACAGTGATCTATGTTGGAGTGTTTACAAATATAAAAAATAATCTGACAAGTAATTTCAGAGAATGATTGTGATGCATTCAGTGGACCAAAAGATCATCTGAAAATATTAAATAATGGAGCTGCATCGCAAGTCTTTGTTAGCACCTTTTGCACTAATCAAGTAGCAGAATAAGTTTACCCAGCTCAAACTGTGTCTCCTTTAATGTTTGCAACATGTTTCCTTTCAGTTACTCTATAGTTATAGTTTTAACTATTTTTCACAAATCTTCATTTCAAGACTGTTTACTACTGTCTTCAAAACCACTGATGCAGTGTGTATCTGTTATTATGATATCATAATCCAATCACATTTAATACATTACACAATGCTGCAAAGTACTGACAAGGGGAAGGCCTCACACAGGGCCAACTGATTCGACTTACATTTGGCAGGTCACTTGTGTACAAACTGAAACAACAGGCTAAGATATTTTAGTCACCAACTGGATAGGTTTTGAGAAAATCACGCCTAGAGTTCATGACATCTGACTGACCCCAAATTGACAGGATCACTATATAATTAACTGAAAACTGAAAATTTTTCATCATCGTACAAGGGGTTCGCAAACATATATTATCCTAGAAATCAAAGAAAAAACTTTTTTGACTGCCACTTATATAAACATAAGGTAAACCCTGTTCAATGAGAGCACCACTGGTGGTGCGACCAAGGTATCTGGCAGGTATACAGGCTGTGGTATCAGCAATGCCTACAGCTTGGCCCCTTGCTGCCATATTGCCACAGCCCACAGGCAACAATTTTTAGCTCATGTGCACTGTCACCCAGCCAGACAGCACAGGTGCAGCCTCTCTACATAGCTACCTCCATGATATCACAGCAACACCTGGCCAGCATGCCCTCACAAAATAGCTGCACACCGATGCCGCAGCAATCATGCCGTGCCATACCACTGCAGACTCACCGACAGCAGGCACATTCCTATGCCACTGGGGTTTCATAAGCACATGCTGTATCACACTCAGGCAATCTCTTCCTGGATTATGCTATTGCCATTAACACGCTGCTGCAGCTTGGATCACCCTCAACTGGACTTCGACCCTGCTTGGAACTGGACTGTTCTGGGATTTCTTTTACTCAGCACACTGATCACCAGTGTCATCCACAGACTTCGCTAATTGTCATTCGCCGTCCCAGTGGCAGTGCTAGCTCAGGCGTTGGATTTCTGCATAATTCTGTTTTCTGTCTTCATTGTAGAGGAATAAGCTTTGTTGATTACTCACGCCTTCTGCTTTTTGTTGTACATTCTTTCATGGATACAACACAGGCGACCTGTTTTCAATTCCCACTAGAATCCTGCAGTTGTTTTCTGTGTGTGCATAGGTGGGAATAGATGGTTGTTAAGATAAGTAAATCAATAAGGAATAATAAAAGTAGGTAAAAACAAATCTCCAACTACTTGTATTAGCATAAAATTAAAATTTTAAACTACGCTGAATGAAAACAATTCTGAGTACCACTACCGCAAAGATGAGCATTTGATGCACATTATCACATAAGGGAGAGAAACGAACCCTTGTAACAGTTCGCAGTATACGTAAAAATAAAATAACTTATTTGTATATGGTGTCAAAATTCCATCACAGTATCTGTAAAATTGTTGCCTAAAGTTTTCCTCTGCTTGTAAGAAACTAATAATTAATTTTTTCCTCAGTTACAAAACACGTCAACCATGTTTACATCACTTGTTCCAAATCCAGAAAATCGATGAATTCAGTATTACAAAAAGGACCAATTGCTACTCATCATATAGTGAAGATGAGTCACACACAAGCACAACAAAAAGACAACTAAACATGTAAGCTCTTGGCCAGAGGGCCATCTTCTGAAATAGACAACATACACACACATATTCACACAAAAACAGCTCGTGAATATGTTCATGCTTCTGGCCAAAAGCCCATGTGTTTAGTAGTCTTTTTGTTGTGCCTGTCTGTGTCTCAACATCTCCACTACATGACATTGACATTATTCTATCCTGGATTTTCCATTGTTTGAAACTGATAAATTACATTTACAAAACATATCTTGAGAACATTTTAAAATAATGCACTGCTGATAACAAGTTTTGTCTGATATTGTATTCCTGGAGTGGACAAACTAATACCATCCTGTATGATAACATGTTTAGATATGATGAAGGTCAACCAACTTGCACAGTACAAGTAATACCAGCAAACTGTACACCTGCTTGCCAGTCATGTGATATTTATTTTTATCACCAGGTTAAAAAATTTACTTCAAAGCTACAAAACTGCAACGTGCTAATGGAAACCCAGAAGCAACTGTATAACTGCCCGGATGCAATAATGATTCACATCATAATTCATTATCAGCTATCAGCATCAACTTTCCAAGCAGTATTACAGTATGCATCTTAAGCATTGATATTAACTCTCAAAAAAGAAATATTTTATGTAAACCACATCCATTTTCTACCAAATCTTTGGAAGTAACAATGCAGTTGCACAATGATCGGCATCACTGTAAAAAAAACTGTTCTTGGCTCAATAAGCATATTTGCTTTGAATGTATAATGAATGACATGTACCACACTTCTAGTTGTCTGAAGGAATTGTAACACAGTGAGTGAAACAACCATTGTAAAGTGACCAGGATTAAATTTTTAATTCTATAATAATCCAAGGCATATGAGAAATTAATTTGCCCACCTCGTTGTTATTTGTTATTGATTTACTTACCAGTATGTGTACATAACCAGAAGCCCTAAAAGTTTCTTTCCTTGCTTTCTAGGAAAACATACATTTACAGACCCCAATATATGACGATGAAAACTGCTCAATTTTCAATTATCTACCGATCCTAACAATTTTTAATTGATTGCATGTCATAGATTTTAGGGGTGGTTTTCTCAAAATCGGTAGGGTGACTGAGCCGAAATAACTTTATGTCTTTCATTGTAGAGTGTACACATGAGACCTCTTAAATATGAGGCAACTCAGTTGGGCATGTCTGAGGCCTCCACCTTGTGACTGGAATACAAGTAATGGAAGGAGTAAAGGTAACCACCATCCACCACTAGTTAAGCTACTGAGCAGTCAACAACCTCATAAACAAGACTAAAAGTGTTGAGCTTTTGGGTGACATCCTTCCACAGAGCTAACTGTAGATTTGAAAAAAAATTGGCCATAACATCACTCTTGTTCACATATCTGTTCACCTCACAATGCATTAACTGAACACTAGAATGCCTACCTCTATACATTTAATGCATTTGTTTACTATTAATTTTTCATATTTCAATTATTTCAATCAGAATTTCTGTAAAAAAATATGGGCAGAAAGAATAACATCATGTATCAGCACATTTTAAATTAGCGTCTATGCACTCGGAGGTCACAGAACAGGCTAAGAAGAAACCAAATTCTTTATGCTAAATATATATCAAGAAATACTATAAGCAAGATCCCTATAAAATATTACATTATGTGCTTCAAGAAATTCAGTCCTATAAATCACCAAGAAGTGAGTTCTCCACACAGGTACATTCTGTGCAAGCCTCTTGGTCTCCGCGTAACGCCTCTTGGTCTCCGCGTAACTACTGCAACCTATATCCATTTCTATCTGCTGTCTATAGTTGATCCTTCATCTCCATCTACAATGTTTACCACAGTTCCCTCTGTTACAAAACTGATAATTTCTTGACTCCTCAGAATGTGTCTTGTCAATTTATTTTTTCTTTTACACGGGTTGAGCCCTGAATTTCTTTTCTTAGTGATGACTCAAGTGTTGCATGAGTATCTTCCTATTTTATAGAGGCATGAAAAGAAAATTTCCGAGTTAACTAGGTACTGTAGGTATGAGAGTAACAATTCAATCGATCATGTTTTTACGAGTAGGCCACCTAACTTGAGTAATACTGATTTAAACAGTGAGGAACTAAAGTTTTTGCATAAAGGACTGAAGTATAAAACCCCTCCTACAACTGACAGTAAATTACTCAAAAGCACTATTGCAGAAGTGGAAACAGTTTGCGATGTAGCAAAATCAAGTGGAATTCAACAAGCAGGCATTGCCATAAGTCTGAACAGGGCAATAAGAAAAGCTAAATAAGACATGCAAAAACTTAACTGCTATCAAAAACTGTACGGCAATTGAACAAAAAACTGTACAATAACAAAGTCATACTGACAAAGGCTGATAAGGGCAATTCGATTCTGTTCCTTAACAATTGTGATTATATTAACAAAACTATGTAATTTTTCATGGGTAGTGCTAGTACCAGGATTAAATTAAACACGATCCAAAAATTTACTGCAACATTGAAAACCCAATTACAGACAAGTCGTTTTCTATGTGCAACAGAGAAAGATAGCAACAGAGCGACAATAATGAATCCAAGCAAGTGTATACTTAAATCGTAGGTGAAGCTGAACAAATACTCTCATTCGGAGTGTACAACTCTGAACAGTGGTGCTGCAGCCAAGTATAAGTGAAACAGGGATCTCAACAAAAGACTTAGAGAAGCATAAGTTTTGAATGGTTAGTTGGTTGATTCATGGGAGCGGACCAAACTGCAAGGTCATCAGTCCCATCAGATTAAGGAAGGATGGGGAACCAAGTCTGCCTTGCTCTTTCTAAACAACCATCCTGGCATTTGCCTGATACACTTTTGAAAAGTGCTCTTCTCTGAGGAGCTCATAGCATTTTGTATAAAAAACAAAACATTCAATGCTACCACAAAATGCTTGCCTGGCCTCCTTAGATGATGTTAACCTTTGTACTAGCATACCAGTTTTTGAAAGCATTGACATTATCGAGTGTAATTTATTAAAATATTAAAAAAATCGAAAATGATATATGTTAGAGTTACCTTTATGTTCCAATTATTTCTTCTTTAAAGGTAAATACAATCATCACATAGTACGCCTAGCTACAGGGAACATTTTATCAGGCACAGTAGCCGAGATTTTCATGGATCATTTGGAAAACAGTTTTGTTGCCAAGTACCCAAAAATCAGGAGTAACATTCTCACTAACAGCAAATGCATGTATGACACTTCCACAGTAGTAAAAGACAATGACGAAACGATCAAAGAAGTGGCTGTGAAATTTAACAGTTCACAACCAAACATAAAATTTACAGTTGAACACAAAGTTTGACAAGCTATAAATTTTCTTGATTTAATTATAAATAGGTCCACTAGCAAACTGACATTTGGCAATTTTTAGCAAGCCAACATTTACAGAAGCCATTATATAAGCAGACTCATGCCACCCAAAAGTGCACAAATGGACCTATTTCCAGGCTGTGCTGCATAGGTTAATAAAGCTGCCCTAAAACAAGAATAACATTGAAAAAGAACTGAATATTTTAGAACAGATAGCAAGTACACAGTATTCTTTATGTGATAAATGCTACACCATTCTGTATTCTCTCCCCCCCCCCATACCTTGCACCTTTTTGTGGCTTGCCCCCTGCCTTTTGCTTTTACTTATTCACTACACATAGTGTCATTCACTCATATTGGTCAGTGGCTGATATTACATATTTATAAGTTGTTTGCTACTCAGTACTTGACGCTGCATGGCACAAACTGAAAACTCCCTACAGCAGTGCTACTATAGCTGTTCCACAACACCTTCGTATTATTTTATTTAAAGCTGTTATTTTGCTTTTACTTATTCACTACACATAGTGTCATTCACTCATATTGGTCAGTGGCTGATATTACATATTTATAAGTTGTTTGCTACTCAGTACTTGACGCTGCATGGCACAAACTGAAAACTCCCTACAGCAGTGCTACTATAGCTGTTCCACAACACCTTCGTATTATTTTATTTAAAGCTGTTATATTATAAAACATTCATATTCACAGGATTACAAACAGTTTTAAAGGATTCTTCAATAGATCAAGATTAATCTTGTTTACCCCTTAAACCCCCTCCCCCCCTTTTTCATTGCTACATGACATTTTACAATGCTTGTTATTTACAGAGAACAATTTTATGGTCACAGACCCGCATAAATTTTATGTACGTTACTTTAAGTGTGCCAGTTCTAATCTCTATAATCTTAATTTTCATTAATTTATCAGTTGTCATACAGACAACTACAGCTTATGGATTGTTACACTTATTTTTATAAGAGTTATCTTTGATTCCTGTAAAAATTATGATATGTAATACAAGTGAAAGGAAATAAGTTACGTCAGGTAGCACAATCACCAATGTACCAATAGCAATAATATTGCATTGGTTTTTACAGGACTGTATTTTGGATGATGCTTTAGTTAAACTGACATTTTGAGGTTAAGGAGTTTTAATTAGATATGGCAGTCCGGGAAGGTTGCCATATAATATTTATGGAACTGACCTATGGCATTCCAAGACCGTGCCTTCTCAAATTGTCTGAATTTCTTTTATGGTGCTTATGCATTTGCTCTTATTGGCAGAACTGGCAATGCATGGTTACCACTCACTCTGTATAAGCGAGCGCTAAATGTCTCAACTGGTGTTTCTACATGTTGTAAATTATTATAACATTGTATCTATGAACTTCTACTGATGCTATTAATTTATACAATGTAAACTGTCAAAAATTGTTTTGTAACAAATCATTTCCTCATGTACCCTAGCACCACTCAGCGAACTCTTCCAATGTATTATTTCTGACCATTCAAAAGATTTGTGATGCATTGTTTTGTAAAAAAGAAAAAAAAACTCCTCTTGTAAAACACTGTGAAGTGATTTCCACAAACTGTTTACTAATGAATTTGTTTTGTATGTTGTGATAACGAAACTGTAGTTGTGAACAAACAAATGTAGTATGTACCACGCATCCAGTGCTGCCTAGCATTTTAGTCCACTTGGTTCATTATTTGTTTCTCGGTAGTGGTTTGCACTTGTCTTGTGATTGAGAATGTTGATGAGATACAATGTATCTACTGAACAATTTTATATTTACAAAATTATTGAACTGGATAGATAAAAAATTAAACAATAAAAATAAAAAATTAAAGAATTAAATAATTTTGTCAATAACTGATTGTTTTTGAACAATTTTATATGACTGCCATAACATTGGTAAGCTAGAAAACCATCTTCTACTCATTATACACTGAAGCGCTGAAGAAACTGGCATATTCAAATACAGAGGTATGTAAACAGGCAGACTACGGAGCTATGGTTGGCAACACCTATATCAGACAACACTTGTCTGGCGCAGTTGTTAGATCGGTTACCGCTGCTACAATGGCACGTTATCACGATTTAAGTGAGTTTGAACATGGTGCTATATTCAGTGTACAAGCAGTGGGGCACAGCATTGTCGAGGTAGTGATGAAGTGGGGATTTTTCCCTACGACCAATTCACAAGTGTACCGTGAATATCAGGAATTTAGTAAAACATCAAATCTCCGACATCACTGCAGCCAGAAAAAGAGCCTACCTGTGACACATCTAGATACAACACTGACAGATGACACATATGTAAGCATCCTGTCTGATCACCTGCATCCATCTATGTTTGTTGTGCATTCTGACGGACTTGATCAATTCCAGCAGGACAATGTGACACCCCACACATCCAGAACTGCTACAGAGTGGCTCCAGGAACACTCTTCCGGGTTTAAATACTTCTGCTGACCACCAAACTCCCCAGACATGAACATTATTGAGCATATCTGGGATGCCTTGCAACATGCTGTTCAGAAGAGATGGGTAGGTTAGGTTAGTGTTGTTTAACGTCCGTCGACAACGAGGTCATTAGAGACGGAGCGCAAGCTCGGGTTAGGGAAGGATGGGGAAGGAAATCGGCCATGCCCTTTCAAAGGAACAATCCCGGCATTTGCCTGAAACGATTTAGGGAAATCACGGAAAACCTAAATCAGGATGGCTGGAGACGGGATTGAACCGTCGTCCTCCCGAATGCGAGTCCAGTGTGCTAACCACTGCGCTCAGAAGAGATCTCCACCCCATTGTACTCTTATGGATTTATGGACATCTCTGCAGGATTCATGGTGTCAATTCCCTCCAGCACTACTTCAGACATTAGTTGAGTCCATGCCATATCATGCTGCGGCACTTCTGTGCGCTTGGAAGGGCCCTACACAATATTAGGCAGGTGTACTCGTTTCTTTGGTTCTTCAGTGTACTGTGTCTCTGATCAATGGTGAAATGTAACATATTTTCATATTTTCTGAAACCAGTTTTGTGTTGTATTTTATAGCCTTTGAAACTGAAGGAATGTTGAAAAGCTTAAGGCAATTTTAGAAATAATAAAAAGTGTGGCCAAGACACCTGAAAGTTATTAAAGTGCATCCAAATGGCGGCTTTGTCTCGTAGCATTTACATGGAAATTGCAGCTAACTGTGTGTGCATTTGAAACAGCACGAGTGGCCCAAAAAAACCTTTTCAACAGAATTTGACATTTTGCATATGGCCCAGAGCCATAGTGATACAGTGCAGTGGGTTTCCATAACAGGCCCTCAAAAGGTAAACGAGTTCCGTTCAGCAGTGGCTACCAGCCTCATTCTCTGCAAAACCAGGTAACTACAAGACATCATTTGTCGTGATTTACTTTGTTTCCAAGTTGTTCAGACTAATTTTCTTGTATCTCAGATGGAAATGTCCACACAATGGGGTGACTCTTACAAGACATACATTTACATAGACATTATAATGCAGAAGTATGGTGTAGTACAGAGGGCACCACGCATCAGCCCCTGTCAATTAAAATCAATAACATTTCAGGTAGTGTTTATGTTCTAGCAATGTCCAGTATCCTTTTCAATACCAGTTCATTGGTCTCAGTTGTTAACTAGCCTAAGCACTTTAGTGTGGGTGCTCTCTCACTCAGCAAAGTGCAGTCTAAGTTGAGAACATATGGCTACCATGAGGTGCTACTCTTAGGTCATGTGCAACTGACAGTCATTTATTATCATGAATATTATCTTGAATATTATATTATCATGAATATTGTCTTTTTTGTGGTGGATCTGTAAGTTAAAGATGTTTCTGGCATTGACTACTATTCCACCTTTGAATCATTACATGTTATCTCACAGTGTTTGATAAGATTACCTTTTCAGAATTTAGCCATATCTGGTACATGGATATCTACATGTTTTAGTAGTAAAACTACGAAATAGTGCTGTCCTAACTCTGATCACTTTTGATAAATTCAGGACTGAAGACCCAAGAGTGTATAGCTGTTCATTTTTCAGACACCAATTTCACTGTTTTCAGAGACCTACTGCATATTACTGAGATAACCTACAGACCTATGTTTTTTAAGCATCTCGTATGTTGATATAATGTATAAAAAATAGGATACATCATTCAGATTCTTTACTAAAAATGTTGAGAAAACATACTTTTAACATGCTATGCTTTAAATTTGTTATTTTTTTTAAATCGTAAGTTTACGCAAGGAAAAAGTAGTGACCTCATCTGAAGCACTGCAACTCTTCAGTTCTAGTATTAATTATAAATAACAATGAAAAGGATCTGCCATTGAAATTAGTAGTTCTTCACATATAGACAACTCCCTCACAAAATCCTGTGTGTGTGTGGGGGGGGGGGGGGGGCAGGGAGGGAGGTCACATAGACAGTTGAATCTCAATTTGACTTTTTGCTGAAATTTTTACATATCTGGCAGCAATCTTAGGTGCAAAGAAGAATATCCTAAATAACCTTATTCACATGCTATTCACATGCAACACTACAGTGAATTATACAGATATAACAAATGTGCCAACAACATTTTCATAAACAAATTCAAATATAAAGAAGGAAACTGCATTTTTAAAACTCTTCCACCTTGCATATAACCGTTTTCCTTGCCATTTCAATACAAAAATGAAATGAGTTCACATAAAGGTGAGAGAGATGATTTTTTCATGCCACTTACTGTCAAGTTTATTCAACCACACACTGTATCTTGTTGATGATGGGACAACCATCTTACATACAACGTTGGAGAAGGGGAACCAAACAGCATTCTTACTGGGCCACGATAGGAACTTTCATTCAACAGTAGACACGCAGTTAATCTCAACATCTTTAAATTCATGTGACACCTGGAAAATATGTCCTACATACCATATTTCATTGTATTTGAAAGCCACATTCAGCCCGGCTTTCAGCTGTTCCCACAAAGCATTTTCATGAGCATCCATAGCAACAGTGCTCCAATTTGGATCTATTGGAAGTTCCTTCATTAGGAAGGTGTTAGTGGTAGTCACTAGAAATACATGGTATGATCAGGTTCCTGAAACACTCCTCACTGAACTGTACCAGTGTTCTAAGAAACCTTAATATGATTTGATCTGTGAAGAAACAAAGAAAATATTAGCACCTGTATTGTGTGGAGTGCCCATGTGGACAGGGCAACCATTTTTCCAATGTAATGGAGTTCCTCACTCAGAAATGTAGAATTCAACTCACAGTGAACATATTCAAGTTATATCACTTGCTCCAATACTGTGGCATTGTCAGAGCAGCATCTACTGTTGGTCACAGAGTACATAGTAAGTGTACTAAGAAATTTTAAAGAGATCAGTGGTGTAACTGCTGTTCCAGATCACAAAAGTGGTCAAAAGATGCTACCTGAAATT
The DNA here is from genome assembly GCF_021461385.2 of Schistocerca piceifrons. NCBI lineage: Eukaryota > Metazoa > Arthropoda > Insecta > Orthoptera > Acrididae > Schistocerca > Schistocerca piceifrons. Next base: position 490,251,559 of record NC_060143.1, on the reverse strand, counting down.
GTGAAACAAGACCTTGTGACATTTCAGGAAAACAATATTTTTTTGAGATTTCATACAAAGCAGAAAAAATTGTGTGTCTGTCATGGTAAATAACAAGAAGATTCACAATCAGAAAAGACTTATTTTAGTTAATCTGAAAGGGTTGTGTACAAAATGCGCTATGAAATACAGAGTATTAATATGTTTTTTTGTTTCTTTGCAGGAGGTGAAATCATATAAGGTTTCTTGAAACACAGGTTTCACTAATAGTACCTTTCTAATGAACAGACTTCCAACAGATCCAGACGGCAGTACTGTTGCTATGGATGCTCATAAAAATGCTTGTCAGGAACAGTTGCAAGCCAGGCTTTCAAATACGATGAAACCTGATATGTAGGAACCTTTCCCAAGCACCACATCGTTTATGAAACTGTTCTTTGCAGAATATTGTATCTGTATATACTGGTATATACTTAAAAAATTATTAATGTCTCTCTTCACTACTTGCACCCTTTCTTATGTTTCACTACAGTATCTATTTAAGTTACAGTAACAGAATAAGGATACATCACCTCGTTTCTGCATCCAAGCTGCCTCCTTTAATTGAGTAGACAATTGACAGTGAAATACAACATACACACTGAGAAAAGAAGTAATTGATAACTGTTTTTCAGCTCTCACCTGTTTGCAATTCTGGCCTAAAGAGTCAACCACAAATATTTTAGGAACAATTTTTCAAGGAATACACATCGCTTTTATTTATCAGTTCCCTGTAGTGTTGAATGTGGGTGGCACGTGTGTATGGCATTTTCATTTTATTCTTTACCAATGAATAAAGTTAATTCGAATATTCTTCTTTGCACCTTGCACCTAAGATGCAACCAGATGTATAAAAATTTCAGCAAAAAATCAAGTTGAGATGCAACTGTATACATAACCCCCCCTCCTCCCACCCCCAGGACTTTGTAATTCACCAAATCTGACTTTTTTTTATGAGGGAGAAGTATTTATGTGAAGGTAAGAACTACTAATTTCAATGGCAGAGTCTTTCCATTGTTATTTATACTTAATACTAGGATGAAGAATTGCATTGCACCAGATGAGGTCTCTACTATTTCCCTGGGTAAAGTTATGACTTTTTTAAAAATCACAAATTTAGAGCACAGCATGGAAAAAGTGTGTTTTTCAACATTTTCACAAAAATATGAATTGTGTATCCTACTTTTTATGTATTATGTCAGCTTAGTGGCCTACACATGAGATGCATAAAAAAGTTAGGTCTGTGGGTTTGTAGTATACCTCTTAAAATAGGAAAACTGGTACCTGGCTAATAACTGGGTACACAACCTTGAGTCTTCAAACCTTAATTTATCAAAAATGGTTAGAGTTAGGACAGTGCTATTTGGTAGTTTTACTATTAAGACATGTAGGTATCAATGTACAAAATATGACTAAATTGTGAAATGATCACCTTAGGATCCACCAAAATATCTGTGATTTTACATGGAATGAACCAGAGTTGGACATTCATTACATTATGAAGAGCACTCCATCAGTTTATCAGTACTTTGTATGCCATTGATACATGTCACACACATTTTGTGCCCTTGTTTGGACCAGATCTGAAGAAGGTGGTAGACTTTCAGGTCCACATTGTCTTAAAGCCAACAGCAAGTCAGAGATTTTGCAAAGCTCTCCCAATTCAATTGCCCATTAACGATGAGGTTGCGACTGAACTAGACACATTAGAACAACAACAGGTTTAACCCCCCAGCTCATCTCATAAGCCAGTAGGTTCCACTGTTACTGGTGACTGAGATGACTGCTGGCTCCCTGCAGCTGTGTGGATACAGTTTGCAAACTATCAACACTTGAAAGTAAGAGCTGATTTTCATTCCTTGCCTGATACAGATGAACTCTTTTCTAGACTTTCAGGACATACACTTCTCTAAGATTGATCCAGTTGAAGCATGTTTCTGGTTACCTCTTGACAAAGACGCAAGGAAGACTTTAGGCTTAAAACACATTGTTCAGACTGTATCAATATAACAGTTTACTTTTTGGTGTGTATAGTGCCCTTGCCAAATTACGTAGGTTTCTTGAAAAGGCTATTTCAGGGATTCCACATTGCATGAATTATTTTGACAATATTCTGGTCACTGGACACACAACAGAAGAACATCTGCCACAATCCACATCTGGTTTTTGTGGCCCTTGCACTGAAAGGTCTTAAGTGTAAATTTCTGATACATATTTTCTTTCAACCTGTGGTCACTTATCGAGGCGATATCCTCAATGAAGAGGCTGTTCACAACATGTCTGTACCTCAATCCATAAAGGACTTTCAAGTATTTCTAGGAAAAGTTCATTACTATGCTCCACTTATTCCCCAACCAGCAACCATTGTCCATCCACTAAATAACCTCCATTAAAATGGAGTCCCCTTTCATTTGTCAGAAGAATACCTTCTGGTGTTTTGGAAGTTAAAAGTAGCCCTGCAATCAGCAAATTGCCTTGTGACCTACAAGCCTCACTTACCGTTCTTTTCACAACAGCTATACCCCCACGGCTGCATTGGGCCCATTCTCTCCCATACACTGAAGAATGATACAAGAGATCAATTACATTTACGTTAAATATGCTTATTCCACCCCAAGAAAGTTATTGGCTGGTAAAAAAGAAATGTTGACCGTCATTTTTGGTGTCCATAAATTACAAATGTAGTGAAACTTCCTGGCAGTTTAAAACTGTGTGCCAGACCGAGACTCGAACTCGTGACCTTTGCCTTCCATGGGCAAGTGCTCTACCATCTGAGCTACCCAAGCACAACTCATGCCCCGTCCTCACAGCTTTACTTCTGCCAGTACCTCGTCTCCGACCTTCCAAACTTTACAGAAGCTCTCCTGCGAACCTTGAAGAACTAGCACTCCTGAAAGAAAGGATATTGCGGAGATATGGCTTAGCCACAGCCTGGGGGATGTTTCCAGAATGAGATTTTCACTCTGCAGCGGAGTGTGCACTGCTATGATGATATGACCTTTGGTAAAGGTCCCGAGTTCAAGTCTCGGTCCGGCACACAGTTTTAATCTGCCAGGAAGTTTCATATCAGTGCACACTCCGCTGCAGAATGAAAATCTCATTCTGGGTACAAATTTATAATTTGGGCACAAATTTAATCTCATCACCAACCATAAACTACTCATCACTTTTTGAACCTAAAGTCAAGCTGACAAAAAGTACAGCACATCACCTTCATTGATGGGCTCTCTATTGAACAAATTTCCACTACTACACTGACTACCACAGTTCTGCTCATCATTCTAATGTGAATGCACTTTCTCAACTTTTGGAAGGTCCTGTTACTGAATTTGACCATCAGGAGACAGTGTGTTTTTAGTCAGACAGCCAACTGGAGGAGTCGCTCTACAAGTTCCCTCTAAATTCCCAGGACATGACTACAGTATCTTTTCTTCAGTGGGTCATGCAATCCATCTGGTTGGAGTGACTTACCAAGCTCTCTGATGCGGAACCACTTAGCTGTCAATGTCTTTTTCATCAGCAGCACCAATTTCAGACTCGCAAAAGTGTGGTGCTTGTTACAGTAGGTGCTCAACAGTGCTGGGTGGTGGAGCCATCATCCCTGCAACGTCAGCTGCTCCAGTTTCTACATCACACCCAATGCAGGATTTTCAGGATGGAGCAGCTACCTTGAATGGACAATGATGATGCATGTGTTTCAACAAAGTGCCTCTTACCAGGCACACCAGCCGGCCCCTCCACAGTCTTTCATTCCATCGCCAGTGGCAACAATCTGTGGGACTGAGTTCACCCTAACTTTGCAGGCCATTTCTTGGGGTCCATGTGGTCAATCACTGTGGATTCCTTCTGCCACTTCCAGTACATCATCCGTTTCCAGCAGGCAACAACAGTGGTCATGGTGGTAGCCTTGGAGCAGATCTTCGCAACAGAGGATGCATCATGCACACTGACAACTATCAATGAATCCCATTAACAATGACAAATTTAAAATGGTTTTGCATTGCAGTGGAATTAAACATCTTACCACATCCCCCTTTCCACCCTGCACCAAAAGGGCTAGCACATCGTTTGTTCGTAATTTCAAAGTTCAAATGTTAAAAGCCTTTGGGTCTATTAAATTGGTTTCAGTGCTAAAACACCTATACCTTTTTATATGTCTAAACCTGTCCATGTTTGAAGCCCCAAAGAGATCCCTCATAGGTTCCCTGACAGGACACTTCCGCATCTCCTATATCCACAAAGGGAACACAAGTCAAATTCAGTCACGCCGTTATGTGTGGGTGCCGCAGTATGGGCTACAATACGAATGAGTCACAATTGGAATTGGTTAATTCACATAAATGCCCAAGTGTAACAGTTTGTAGGGACGTGAAAGTAAATGATTACATAGGCTTATTCATAGGTAAAGCAGGCAGCAGAGTTTTGTTCCTTGGCAGAATACTAGGGAAATACAATCACTCTATAAAAGACTTACAAAACACTCATGTAGCTCATACCTGAATACTGCTGTGGGACATGTATGAAATAGGACTAACAAGGGATATTGGGGATATACAAAGAAGGTCAACATGAATGGTCGCAGCTTTGTTTGATCCGTGGGTGACTCACAGAGTACCAAAGGATCTGAAAAGACAGATGCTTGAAGATAGATGAAAACTATCCCCAGAAAACCTATTTACAAAGTTTCATCAACCAGCTTCCAGTAAAGAATTTAGTAATATATGACAACCCCCTATGTATCACTCCTGTAGGGATCATGAGAACATGATTAGGCTGATTACAGCACACACAGTTGTATTTAACCAATCATTTTCACTGTGCTCCAGGCCTGAATGGAATGGGAAGAAGCTTTAACTGGTGTACTGGGAAGTATTCTCTGCCATTCACTTCATAGAAATTTGCGAAGTATTCATCTACATGCAGATACAAAAACAAAATTCAGCTTATATAATTGCGTAGGCTTCCGCGGCCAGAGTCAGTCGACATAAAAGTTTTCTGGGTTTGGTACCGCGTCATAATGTAATTAGACCCAGAAGAAGGCCACTGCAATCGTGGCCGAAACGTTTGGCTTTTCTATAGCAGCAGTAGTTATTACATTATGACGCGGTACCAAACCCAGAAAACTTTTATGTCGAAAATTCAGCTTATCAATGGCAGAAATGTAGTAGCTTCAACACAATGCTAGGTAACTTGTACAGAATGCAAATTGGACACTTTGGAATTCTTATAACATGCCATTATTTCATAAACCAATTGTAAACTCGAAAAAGGGCACAAACTTCAACAGACAAAATAACAGAAGAATTAAAAATAAATTCTGATTTCATAAACTGTGTGTGTAGGCCTAAGTCAAAGCTGTTAGAGCTGAATATTGGCCAGCACCTATAATGAGATGAACATTCACAAACAGTACCAAATTCAATACTACCTGCATTAAATTTATTGACATTAAAACCATGCTCAATTCACAATGTGCCTCACACCTTCCAACTATTAGCAGCTCTCTGCTACCATTAAAAATTGTCAGTAGCTCTCCTGCATGCACTGAGACAGCAGCACTCCCAAGAGAAGGAACACTGAAGGGAATGGCTTATCCAAAGCAATTCATTTGTTTCCAGATTGAATACTTCACTTTGAAATGATGTGTACACCGTTGTGAAGCTACCTTACATAAAACAGTATGTGTACCACACCAGGACTTTAACCCATACACTTGACTTTGGAGAAGAACGTCAAAAGGAAGATTAGGGTATCACATTCTATGCAAGGCACCCAAAACCTAGGCAAGGATGGGAAAGGCTATTCATCATATCCTTTTCAAAGGAACCATTTTGACATCTGCCTTAATTCAACAAAACCGCAGAAAACCTAAACTGGATGATAAAACAGGGATATGAGTGCCACTCCTCCCAACTGTGAATCTATTGTCTTAACCAGTGCATCACCTAGCTAGGTTAAAATATCAAAGACTGAGGAATGACTCAGGGTATAAAGAAGCATATCTCAGAAACTAATCTGTAGGTTGCATTTACAATTATTAATTAATCTTATGAACTTTATTTGTGCTTAAGAGTGCCTATAAATGAAAACTATAATGAAAAATAATGTATAACATAAAAGCTATTTTTGTGAAAGACATAGCACCACTGAGGAAGAAAAACAGTTTTCACTCTTATCTCAGTAGAAATCAATAATACTTGCTCCAATACATTCAGAAAAATATACATATCAGGTTAAATGTAGGTAAATAAAATTAGAAAATAATATTACAGCCTGTTTGGATCATGCTATCTTTCTTAAAAAAACATACTGATGCTGTGCACCCCCCCCCCCCCCCCCACACACACACACAAATAAAATTCTAAAAAACTAGATTTCTGTAAACTATGTGTAACTGACTGAAGAAAACAATTCAAAAGTGAATGGAATTCAAGATTCATAAAAGCTGTAAAAGCGTTTTTCTAACTCTTTCTAAACTTATGCAAACACAAAGTTACACATCATATATAGGCCTACAGTATGTAGGTGTTGGGACCTTTGTGAACAAAATATTTGTTATGTTGGCAGTGAGTTTATGTGTACAGCTCTCTTTGCCTGTTATATGTATTCTCAGGTAACTCTGCTAGATGTTCTGTGCTATATGTCTTGGTGTAGTATGCCTTTGTATAATGCTAGGAACACATTAAATATAGTAGAATATATGTTCCTAAATAATGTTTCTCAGTCAACATGTTTTACTGTGTAAATATACAATCTAAGAGATTATGGGCCAAAGAAGAATGAACTGAATAAGTGTGATTAGAAAATGGTAGAAAACTTAACATTGTATGTGAGCAGTTTATAATTTATGGTAATTATATTGTAACTGTACAAATGGCTTCTGTCCAGATGCCATAGATTGAGAAGCTCATGGATCCAGAGAATTAGGCAACTTCGAAGTCTGCAGTAGAAGCATATCAACAGTTGGACAAGAGAACTTATTACCACAAGTTCAGATGAATGTAAAAATGTTGATGAATGTGTAAAAAAAACAATCATCCACACTACAAAATGTCTCAGAAATATCAGATTTGGCATTGCTGAAGAAATGATTGGTACCTTGTTAGTAGATGGACAACCTGATACGTATTCCCCCCATTATAAAGGGCATAGAGAGTTCCGGGATACCAATTAAAGAAGACAGTGTGAAAGTAAAGATACAACAAGATGTTCAGAATGTACAAGAATATCTTATCCAGGACAGGGAAACAGCTTTATATTCAAAATACAAAAAGAAGGAAAATGTTTGATGTTATAAATGCCAAGGAATGGGACACTTTGCATCACAAAGCATGGAAAAACAAGTACACACAAACTGTTACAGCAGATAATGTACATTAGGTGAAGAATGTTGCTACAAATTTGCTTTCAGTGAGTGAAATAGCGAATAAGGGCAACAAGGTAATTTTTTATTTAAATGTTGCAGAAATAATTGACCAGACTGGCAGTGTGATAACCACAGCAAGTAACGAAAAAATCACAGCAAGTAACGAAAAGGGTATTTTTAATTGAGATGTTTTCAACTTTGAAATAATTGTCCAGTATATTCTGCAAAAGGTTTTTTATGGCACTGAAGACTCTTGACATCTTAACAGGAAAAGTATGGCCTTTTTAAAAGGCATGGAAACAGGGTAAATGATAGTAACAGTGGTAACGTATCTTCTGATGTTTGTATACAAGGAAAGCAAGCCAGATTACCATTTTAAAAAAGTAAAAATAGATCTACTGAGCTTTTGCAGCTGTTACACACAGAAATTTGTGGGCCTATGGAAGAAGAATCTGTAGGAGGCAGTTGTTATTTCCTTACTTTGATTGATTTTTAAGATACACTCATGTTTATTTCCTTAGAATAAAGGACAAAGCGAGCAAAATACTTGCCAGTTTTCACGCCAGACAGACCGGTAAGAAGACACAATTTATCAGATTAGACAATGGTATTGAATATGTCAATAAACAGTTTAGGCAACAACAAAGTGAATTTGGAATCTGATAACAAACCATAATTTGCTACAGTTCTGCTCGAAACAGTGGAAAAGTGTAGAGGCAACAGGGAGAATTTTTTTATTTATCCTTCATAATTACAGTGTGTTATCTAAAAAGCTAAAATAGGTCATACAAATCACAGTCCCTTGGATAGTTGTAAGTTATGTATTAATTATTTATTTCTGACAATTTTTTTAAAAAGAAGAACGAACATTAAAACCCTTAACCAATTACTCAAGTACTAAACTACTTCAAACACTGGAATTTGTTCTCTGTTTCTTCATTTATTTTGGTGGATTTAACTTCTACATGGCTCTTCCCACTCCTGGATCCACCCTCAGTGTACCCGGTCAACAGCCATAGTCCGCTGGATTCCTTGAGCATCAGGCAGCACGTCAGCAGCGTTTCCTCTGTAGCAAGTAATCCCACTCATCGCTGTTACTTCTTAAGGTCCACACTTCCATGATCACTTCCACCAATGCAATATAGATTCTTGGGACAGTATTTCACATGGTGGTCGCCAACCTCAGCGACCACGAAGTAAGGAGCATGTTAAAAGATGCAATATTACCAAAATGTTATCGGGCAGAAGCAGTATCAACTGTAGACACTCTAAATAAAAGACCGCCTACTAAAGCTGTACCAAACGAGGTTCCCTATGAAGTTTGGACTGGAAAGAAACCTAATCTTGATCATCTAAGAAGTTCTGGATGTATGGCCATGGCACAATTCCCAAACATCTTAGAAGAAAATGGGACTCTAAATCTGAAAAATATATTTTTATTGGATACTGTGTAGATTCCAAAGGTTACAGATTCATAAATTCTATAGCGATAAGGTTAATAACTAGCACAGAGGTAGTCTGATGAAAACAAAACAAATGGTGAGAAAATGTGTGTGAACATTAAGCTTGAAGATGATGACCAAGAACATGCAAAGGTACCTGAAGAAGTTGTTCAGGAACAACTAGATTTGTTCATTGACGATGAAATGGATAATCAGATCCAGAAAATTCCAACAGCAAAGGATGTAAATTCACAGTGTTCATTACACACACAAATAAAATGGCTGTGATGAACCTCTTATACTTGAAGAAGCCTTTCCAAGAATGAATGGGTTGATGCACCACCAGAAAAGAAACAATGATGAGTGAGATGGGTGTTTAGTATCAAAAACCCGAAAGATGCAATGCCAAATTTTAAAGCCCATTTAGTAGTTAAGGGCTGCTCTCAGATAGAGGGCATGGACTATAAAGAAACATTCTCAGCTGTAGTGAAATATGCTTTTTTAAGATATCTCCTGTCCTTTGCTGTAAAAGAAAATTTATTAATTCAGCACATGGATGAAAAGACTTCATATCTCAATGTAGAACTGGAGAAAAAAAATTATGTGATTCCGCAAAAGGAAGGTTTGCAAATTCCTCGAGAAAAGCATAAAATTTGCTTTCTGAAAAGGAGCAATTATGGTCTTAAACAGAGTGGATACTGCTGGAATCAGTGCTTACACAAAACACTAACAAGAATTAACATGAGTCAGTCAGCAGCTGATCCTGGGGGTCAACAGAAGTGTCCGATTCCACCTGTCACCTTTGACGGGCTGTTGTGGCGTGTGACGTCACGATGGTGCAGAGTTTAGTTTGTGAGAGTGGCGTGTTTATGGGTGTCATTGTGATGTGATCGGTGGTGCTCTCTGGTGGTGTGTTTATGTGTTGTGGGTTAGGGCATGTTTTTGGTTTAGTTTGCGTGTGTGGCTTGTTTTAGGTGGTGTATTGTTGCAGTTGGTGGTTCTCTCTCGTGGTGTTTATGGGTAGTGTGTTATGTGGTATATGGAGGTTCATTTGTGTCGTAGTATTGCAAGTGTGTGGTATCGGTGGTGACTGTGCTTCCAGCAGAATATTTTTCAGTGAGTTAATGATTTTGGTTTTGTTATGTTGACGTTATTATACTTTTTTTTCTGTTCATCGTGTGTGAATTTTGGTAAATTGCTTTGTTTATGTCTTTGGTAGGTATGGATATGACTGACGAGATCAACAGTTTTCTGTTGTCGGCGATGATGGGGGACAGTGTGTTGTGTCTAATAAAATTTCTTCAGCTATTCAGCCTGTTGGCTGAAGTCATGAAGTGTTCACTGTGTCATGAAGAAATGAGGCTTACTAAAAGTTCCAGCGTCTCGGACCAGGAACTGCTATATGTGGAGATGTCTTAAGGATAACAGGTCAACGGAAGTGTTCAATTCCAATTTTAATTTTCTAGGTTTTTTTTTTTTTTTGTGGTAGGATTAAGTGTGGTGGTTAAAGTTTTGGGATTTATAGTGTGGTATCAGTTGTTTCTGTTGACCTATATAGGTCAAGAGAAGTGATAGAGTCCAGTGGATTATGTGTGTAGTGGTATTTGGGAAGGTTGTGGTGTCTTGTTATTTTAGTGTTTTTTGTCATTTGGTGTAGTGGTGTGTGTTTATATTTAGTTTGTCCCCACCCAAAAAACCCCAATTTCCCCCGCTTGTCCCGTTAGTTTCATTATATTTTTGGAGGAATATCTGTTTGGTGGTTTTTCGATCTATTTTCGTGTATGTTGTCATGTTTACGTGATAACGTCCTAGAAGCAGTATGGGAGTAGTTGTGAATGGTCATTTCCGCCATATTGGTGACGTCATTGGTCAACTTCAATCTGAATTTGATATGCATCATTCAGATGAATCTTGGTATGAAGACCGTAAAAAGTGACAACGGAGAAGAACTATCAATTGACCAATCGATGTATACAAAGAGAATACTACAAAAATTTGTCATGAATAATTGCAAACAGTTTTCACATCTATGGAACAAGATGTGAAGTTGTTAGTAGCAGAAGAAGATGAAATATGCAAAAAGGAAATACCTTGTTTGAAAGGAAGTGCCTTATTTAGAGTTAGTAGGAAGTCTTTTACGTTTGGCTCAAACTTCCAGGACAGATATTGCCTTTGCCACTGATACTGTGAGTAAATTTTGCACAGACCTTAGAATGAGACACTGGGTTGCAGTTGAAAAATATTTAGGTATTTAAAAGGAATTGTTGACTACAAATTAAGGTCCTGTAAGGCAAGAAACTAGATTCTGGAATGTTAAAATGATGCAGACTGGGGAAATCAAATGCATAACAGACTTTCCATGTCAGGTAACTCTTTCGTGTTGATGGGAGGATTAATATCTTGGTCTTGCAAGAAACATAGAACAGTGGCTTTGATTTCTCTTGAGGCTGGATATATATATGGCATTGTCTTTCACCATACAAGAAGCACTATGGTTAATGACTTTTATAGCTGAAATCGAGCGACACACAATTATGGAACCAACCAACATGTTTTGTGACAACATGGGCACAATCAAGTTAGCTCACAACCAAAGAGCAAGTGAGCAATCCAAGCACATTGATATTAGGCAGCATTTTATTAAATACCTCCTAAAAAAGAGGAAATGTTTTCTGGTTTATTGACCAAGCCTCTCCACAAACAGTTAAAACTTTACGGCTTAACAACATAACATTCTGTGCATAGTGCTTTGAGATGGTGTAGTGCTCAAGATTAGCACATAAAAATATTTATTAAAGGGCAGGTGTTGGAATTTTGTGAACAAAATATTTCTTATGTTGGCAGTGAGTTTATATGTGTGCAGATCTCTTTGCCTGTTAAATGTATTCTTCGGTATCTATGCTAGATGTTCTGTGCTATATACCTTACAGTATGTCTTTGTATAACACATCAAATATAATAAAATATATGTTCCTAAATTGTGCTTCTCTGTCAACACTATTTTACTGTGCAAATATATAATCCATCAGTATGCTATTATATCACTTTCATATTTCTTCAATTCTTGACTGGTCAGGCAATCACTTTGAGATTACTGTTCCCTCTTTCAACCATTTTTGCAGATATGAGAAACAAACATACAGAAACATTTGGGTGATAAAACACAAACTGTCACAAGGAATAATAATAGATCTATCTCATGTAAAAGTATCATCATCTTTTCCCTTGTGTTCGTATAACAAATACCACAATGATGTTAAAAGAGTAAGTTTACCATAAATGCTGACAGGAAACAAATATGAAAGAGAAATACATACATCTCTAGGGGAAATGAATTGCACTGCATTGGCTAGACTTTCAGATGTATCACGAGAAATCATTTAAGGATTGGGCAACTCGTGTAAATATGGTAAACCAGTCTTCTTAAAGCAGTGAAACACGGTAAAGAGGGAGATGAATTTACTGCAGTGCGTGACGCAAATGTAGCATATGATTAAGACTCACCTCTCTCCATTCTGTGCTTCATACTGTGTTCAAAAAAGTCAAGCATCTCTTCAGTTAGCTGAAACTCGAATTTATAATCCTCCGTTTCTTCTGCTGTGCATTTATTTTCAGAATTGACAGCAACGGGAACTGTAGGCTTCGCCTTAGGCTTCCTTTTCACATCTTTCGGCGTCACTTTGTCTTTGTCCGAGCTACAGCTAGTCACCTGCACATTATTTTTATTGGAAGAAGATATTTTCGTTATGCAGTCCTTAAGAGCTCTATTTTCTGCCTGCAAAGCTATACATTTTGCCCTCCAATACGCTATATAATGTTTTCCCTGCCATTCAACCGCTCTCTGATAGCTCTGCCAAAACCAATCATTTTCGCAGTATTGACCGGTTTGTAGTAATCTACTTGCATTGTATCTCCTTTTAATGTCCATTCTGCGTTTCTTCAACTTTCTTTTCTGTTTTCTTGACTTGCATTTCTGTTTTGTCTTCCCCACAACACGGACTACTATTTCTGCTCCTGACATTTCTTCGAATTGTTGTCAGGTTTCTCAGCGATTTTTCAATACAATATATCGATATTTTCGCGCGCTCGACTACAGGTCGCTATGTTCGTTCAACGTCAAGGCCTGCAATGGAACGTCAAAACTGACGTTGATTTGTTTTTATTCATGGGTAAACAACCACTAAGATGGAAGACATGTCATCAGTAATTGGCAAAAAAGAAGAAAAGCGTGTTGCATGACTTGCATTTCATTAGTAGTGCACAGGTTCTTCAAGAAATAAGAGTAAGTTATGCGTAATTATTTGTACTTTTCTGTATATCAAATAAGGGAAAATATGTTCGAATTTGTGTTCCTTCAATAAATACTTCCTACTAAATGTTGCTGGAACAAGACAGGTTCCGTCACCACTTGAATGGTTTCTACCAGCTGTAATATTTTCCCCATAATTCGTAAGTTATGGGGCTCTCCAATGTTTCTTTTGAGCGTAGCGTGTCAGCAGATGTTTGACACGAAGTTATGTCCCAAAAGAGTTTAATGTCAAAGGAGGAAAATAAGAGCCTTGGTGGCACGAATATGTTAGCGCAATACAGCTTATAGTGCTATCGTCACATGAACATGCAATTTGCTACTGTGGAACTACCTTAAAAGGCGCTGGAACATATATTTATATCAGAAATGGGACACATTTTAAAGCTAGAGAATATCTGGTCACAATGAGTGTAAGTACAAAATTCGAACTGGTAGCCTTTGATTTAACATGGCCAGACATCCATAAAAGTTAACCATGCTAGGCATGTACTGCTCATCTAATTGTAATATGGAGTCTCAGGCCCCAAAATTAACATTTAATATGTGGAGATGTCAGCATAAACATATGCTTGATGAAATTAATAATAACCATGTAAGTATTCTAAGCATCTTTGGTAGAGCACAAATGGTGAAGTTCAGACATCAGAGTTCACCATCAGTCTTGGACAGGGTAAATTATTGATCCCCTTGATCATTACTGTCAGATAATAACATGAAAGACACACTTGGTAAAACCCATGAACCTGCATGCCTACAGAAGGATCTTACCTGAGTGTAACATACTTTTTCTAGGACATTGGCAAATCAAACCTGGGATGCAGTGTATGTGGAGAACAATGTAGGTGTTAAGTTTGCTAAATTCTGTGGGTTGTTTAAATTGATTTTTCAAGCAACATTTGCAATAGTAGCCACTTTTGCAGCAAAGGAAAATTGACAGATAACTGTGTTAGAGTGTCCTCCCAAACTCTTAAATATCTCAATGCTTAACATTACCAAAATGCAGAAAGTAAAAGCAAAGTAGTATGGGAGTAGGCCTAACCAAAATAAATACAACCTTCTGAACAAAGCACTGTTTGGTTTCCAGTGTAGGAGAACTATAATATGGCCATCACAATTGTGATACTTGACAGTTCTTGACAATGCAAGCTGTGTCACAGACATATTCTTAGACTTGCCCAAGGCTTTTGACATTGACCATAAAATACTGCTAAATGCACCAGAAGCACTAGATATAGTAAAAGTGAGGATCTTGTCTCACCTGAAAAATAGTGTGCAAACTGTAAAGAGAGTTCACACTTGTGCTGATGATAATTTTTAAGTAAAACAGCAGTCAGACAAGAATTATACAAATATACATGTTTCTCAGGGTAGTATATTGGGCCCATTTCTGTTCTTCATACATGTTAGTGACATGAGAAAAACTCTTTTTAATGATAGCAACATCATAGTCACTTATAAAAGACCAAAATTCCTATTTGAAAAAGCAAATTAAATCCTGAAGCAGGTTTATAATTGGACAGCGTGTGATAAACTAACATCGAACATAAAGAAAGCAAATAGCATACAGTTAGGCATAAAAAGGGAAAAGAATTCTGTCACATTAATTATAGATGATAAATCTATATATTGTGTAAAAACAAGAAGTTCTTAGGGATGAGTATGTATTGTCTGCTAACACAAAATAACAAAATTAACACATGAATATACTGCAAACATAATTAAATCAGCATTTTATACCCATAGTGCTGTACTCTTGGGGTTCTGTCGTACTGTTCCTATATGCACTAAATTCTTAACTATGGGACTCTTTTCTGGATATCAAAGACACAGAACACGACACGGTTTTCAAACCACAGAAATTGACCATAAAAATAACAAGTAAAAGGTCTAAAAAACACCTACAGTGTATCTTTTGTCTTCCATTGGGTGCTGCAATTGGTAACTGTGGAATGAACATGACAGATTGTCACAGTTTTGTGCTAAAATTCGTTGGCTTTGCCAACTCGCAACCTAACCACAGCCTCAAGCTTCATTACAGGTCACAGACACCACATCAGGTTTTCTTCCCATTCTCCATATTGAGTACAAATACAGTCATCCACCTCCCATCATGCATCATGTAGTTGCCAACTCCAGACAGGCTATTCAAAGCAAATATAACCTGTTTGTAGCTTCCACATAATAAATAAATAAATATCTTCAGCAACTCTCTTTGGCTACCATATACTGCCACTCAATTGGCAATGACCAACTTCAACAAATTGCTAACATCAGCACACAATGTAAGAGCCGCAGACAGTGTAAGAGCACTTTAGCCCAATATTCTAGAAAGTATCACACAAGCGTGTTGTAAGCATATCCTTTGTAAACTAGCTGCATTCTCCCAGTTGTTGTTGTTGTTGTTGTTGTAGTGGTTATCAGTCCAGAGATTGGTTTGGTGCAGCTCTCCATGCTGCTCTAACCTGTTCAAGCTTCATCATATCTCAGTATCAATTGCAACCTATATCCTTCTGAATCTGCTTAGTGTATTCATCTCTTGGTCTCCCTCTTCATTTTTTACCCTCCACACTGCCCTCCAATACTTAATTGATGATCCCTTGATGCCTCAGAGCATGTCCTACCAACCGATCACTTCTTCTAGCAAGTTGTCCCACAAACTTCTCTTCTCCCCAATTCTATTCAGTACCTCCTCATTAGTTACATGATCTACCCATCTAATCTCCAGCATTCTTCTGTAGCACCACATTTTGAATGCTCCTATTCTCAATGTTAACAAATTTATCTTCTTCAGAAATGGTTTCCTTGCCATTGCCAGTCTACATTTTATATCCTCTCTTCTTTGACCATCATCAGTTATTTTGCTCCGCAAATAGCAAAACTCCTCTACTGTCTCTTTTCCTAATCTAATTTCCTTAGCATCACCTAATTTAATTCGACTACATTCCATTATCCTCATTTTGCTTTTTTTGATGTTCGTCTATTTCCTCTTTTCAAGACACTGTCCATTCTGTTCAACTACTCTTCCAGGTCCTTTACGGTCTCTGACAGAATTACAATGTCATCGGCAAACCTCAAAGTTTTTATTTCTTCTCCATGGATTTTAATTCATACCCCAAATTTTTCTTTTGTTTCCCTAACTGCTTGCTCAACATACATATTGAATAACATTGGGGATAGGCTACAACCCTATCTCACTCCCTTCCCAACCACTGCTTCCCTTTCATGCCCCTTGACTCTTGTAACTGCCATCTGGTGTCTGTACAAATTGTAAAAAGCCTTTCACTCCCTGTGTTTGACCCCTGCCATATTCAGAATTTGAAGGAGAGTATTCCAGTCAACATTGTCAAAAGCTCTCTCTAAGTCTACAAATGCTTTGCCTTTCCTTAATATATCTTCTAAGATAAGTCATAGGGTCAGTATTGCCTCACATGTTCCAACATTTCTATGGAATGTGAATTGATCTTCTCCGAGGTCGGCTTCTACTAGTTTTTCCATTCATCTGTAAAGAATTCGTGTTAGTAATTTGCAGCTGTGACTAATTAAACTCATAGTTCAGTAATTTTCACATCTGTCAACACCTGCTTTCTTTGGGGTTGGAATTATTATATTCTTCTTGAAGTCTGAGGGAAATTTGCCTGTCTCATACATCTTGCTTACCAGTTTGTAGAGTTTTGTCAGGGCTATCAGTAATTCTAATGGAATGTTGTCTACTCCCAGTGCTTTTTCTCGACTTAGGTCTTTCAGTGCTCTGTCAAACTCTTCACGCAGTATCATATCTCCCATTTCGTCTTTATCTACATCCTCTTCCATTTCCATAATATTGTCCTCAAGTACATCACCCTTGTGTAGATCCTCTGTATACTCCTTCCACCTTTCTGCTTTCCCTTTGCTTAGTACTGGTTTTCTATCTGAGCTCTTGATATTCATGCAAGTGGTTCTCTTTTCTCCAAAGGCCTCTTTAATTTTCCTGTAGGCAGTATCTATCTTACCTTTAATGATATATGCCTCTACTTCCTTAATTTGTCCTCTAGCCATTCCTACTTAGCTGTTTTGCACTTCCTGTCAATCTCATTTTTGCGATGTTTGTATTCCTTTTTGCGTGCTTCACTTACTGCATTTTTATATTTTCTCCTTTCATCAGTTAAATTCAGTATTTCTTCTGTTACCCAAGGATTTCTACTAGCCCTCGTCTTTTTACCTACTTGATCCTCTGCTGCCTTCATTATTTCATCTCTCAAAGCTACTCATTCTTCTTCTACAGTATTTCTTTCTCTCATTCTTGTGAATCATTCCCCAATGCTCTCCATGAAACACTCTATAACCTCTGGTTCTTTCAGTTTATCCAGGTCCCATCTCCTTAAAATCCCACCTTTTTTCACTTTCTTCAGTTTTAATGTACAGTTCATAACCAATAAATTGTGGTCAAAGTTCTCATCTGCCCCTGGAAATGTCTTAGAGTTAAAAACCTGATTCCTAAATCTCTGTCGTATCATTATATAATCTATCTGAAACCTTCTAGTATCTCCAAGCCTCATCCATGTATACAGCCTTCTTCCATGATTCTTGAACCAACCGTTAGTTTTGATTAATTTATGCTCTTTGCAAAATTCTACCAAGGGGCTTCCTCTTTCATTCCTAACCCCCAATCCATATTCACCTGCTACTTTTCCTTCTCTTCCCTGTCCTAGTATTGAATTCCAGTCACCCATGACAGCTAAATTTTCATCTCCCTTCTCTATCTGAATAATTTCTTTTATCTCATCATACATTTCATCAATCTCTTCATCATCTGCAGAGCTAGTTGGCACATAAACTTGTACTACTGTGGTAGGTGTGGGCTTCATGTCTATCTTAGCTACAGTAATGCATTCACTGTGCTGTTTGTACGAGGGCCGTTCAGAAAGTAACCTCCGGTTGATTTTAAAAAATACACCAAGTTAAATAAAAATATTTTAATATATACATCTTACAACTACATCTTTGCACTATTTTTCTACATAGTCTCCATAGCGATTGAGGCACTTATCGTATCTCTTCATAAGCTTTGAAATTCCTTCTGCATAAAAATCACCCGCTTGTGCCTGGAGCCAGCCTGTGACCGCATCTTTGAGCTCTTCGTCGTCATCAAACCGCTGTGACCCGAGCCATTTCTTCAAATGCATGAAGAGGTGATAATCACTTGGCGCCAGGTCTGGGCTGTAAGGTGGATGGTTGATAACGTCCCACTTGAATGACTCAAGAAGGGCCGTTGTTCTGCGAGCAGAGTGAGGACGGGCATTATCGTGCAAAAAAACGATACCGGAAGTCAGCATACCACGGCGTTTGTTCTGTATAGCCCGTCGTAACTTTTTTATTGTTTCACAGTACACGTCTTGATTAATGGTCGTACCACGTTCCATGAATTCAACCAACAACACCCCTTTGCATCCCAAAACACCGTTGCCATCAGTTTTCTGGCAGAAAAATCTTGCGAGGCTTTTCTTGGTTTGGTAGGCGAATTTGAATGTGCCCACATCTTTGATTGTTCTTTTGTCTCAGGGTTCACGTACTTAATCCAGGTTTCGTCACCAGTCACGATTCTGTTTAACAATGGTTCTCCTTCGTCCTCATAACGTGACAGAAAGTCTAATGCAGAGGCCATTCTTTGAGTTTTGTGGTGGTCGGTAAGAATTTTGGGCACCCATCGTGCACAGAACTTATGGTAACCCAATCTTGCTGTCACTATCTCGTACAAGAGAGTCTTAGAAATCTGTGGAAAACCAGTAGACAACTCCGACATTGAGAAACGTCGATTCTCATGAACTTTTGCATCAACTGTCTGAACGAGTTCGTCAGTCACCAATGATGGTCTACCACTCCTCTCTTCATCATGAACGTTTTCTCGTCCACTTTTAAATAAACGTACCCATTCACGGACAACTCCTTCACTCATAACTCTTGGTCCGTACACGGCACAAAGCTCACGATGAATAGCTGCTGCAGAATATCCTTTGGCTGTAAAAAACCTTATGACAGCATGCACTTCACATTTGGCGGGGTTTTCTATTGCAGCACACATTTCAAACTGCCACAAAAACTAAACTAGCGCAGGTACGACGTTCGCTCGACCACGGCTTGATGCCGACTGACCTGTTGAGTGCGTGAACGCACAGATGGCGTCGCTACTCCCCCCACAACCCGCACTGTGACCAATCGGAGGTTACTTTCTGAACCGCCCTCGTAGTAGCTTACCCACACTCTTATTTTTTTATTCATTATTAAACCTACATCTGCATTACCCCTATTTGATTTTGTATTTATAACCCTGTATTCACCTGACCAGAAGTCTTGTTCCTCCAGCCATCAAACTTCAGTAATTCCCTCTATATCTAACTTTAAGTTATCCATTTCCCTTTTTAAATTTTGTAACCTTCCTGCCCGTTTAAGGGATCTGACATTCCGCGCTCCAATACGTAGAACGCCAGTTTTATTTCTCCTGATAATGACGCTCCCCTGAGTAGTCCCTGCCCAGAGTTCCGAATGGAGGACTATTTTACCTCCGGAGTATTTTACCCAAGAGGACAGCATCATAATTTAACCATACAGTAAAGCTGCATGCCCTCAGGCAAAACTACGGCTGTAGTTTCCCCTTGCTTTCAGTCGTTCGCAATACCATCACAGCAAGGCCATTCTGGTTGATGTTACAAGCCAGATCACGCAATTGTCCAGACTGTTGCCCTTGCAACTACTGGAAAGGCTGCTGCTGCTCTTCAGGAATCACATGTTTGTCTGGCCTCTCTACAGATACCCCTTCATTGTGGTTGCACCTACAGTATGGCTATCTGTATTGCTGAGGCACGCAAGCCTCCCCATCATCATCAAGGTCCATGGTTCATGAAGGGGGGGGATTTTTCCAGTATCCTCCAAATAACATAAAGTCTGCCTCCTATTTTACCTATGATTGAGCCCATATGACCATTCTACATCAAATTCCCACAATCATCTAGGTATCTGTATGAGTTGTTAATGCTTTTTGAGTAAAGCAGACAACTCACCAATAAGCAGAAGTGCGCACACATTATGATGTTAGCAGTTCACTTTGGTAGCCAATGAGTTGTTGATTGTAATGACTTTGTAGCTGATTAAATTTATTTTCAATATGGAGAGTGGTTAGAAAACTATATGTGCTGATAGAATGACCTATATTGTAGCCCAAGTCCTGGATTAGCGTAAAATATGACAAATTGGTAGTGAGTTGGCGCAAACTAATGAAAGTAAATTGGAAAAAAACCTGGATCTGCAGACTTGTAGCAAAGCCCAAGGCTGAGTTTGGGTTGGTATATTTTGGTTGTGACTTGGTGAAACCAATGAATCTCAACACGAGAATATGATTGCCATTATAGATTAATTTGTAATGTGCATTCATCATTGCAATAACCTACTTGTATATCTTATTGCAAATTTTGCTGAAAATTCTGTGAAGTGATTAAGTTCTGACCCAATAGAACAAAATACCAGCTATCTTTATTTACAAACCTTAGGAAATTATTAACAAGTATTTTGACTGGCTATGAACAACCAACCCACAATTTGTTCTATTCAGTTCTTACCATTCTTCATATAAGTTCCTACCAACATTAGCTTGCAGTGCAACAGCCACAGACACTCTAAGTGCACAAGTGCACTTTTACCAAATATTGATTATATTTATGAGACATACCAGAGAAAGCTGAATATGTACAAAAAATGATAATATGAATGGTCATAGGTTTCGACCCATAAGAGAGTGTCACAAACATGCTGAAATACGACAGTTGGCAGATGTTTGAGAATAGATGTCACATACAATAAAAAAATAATTAGAAAGTCATAAGAAATGCTATTAAGTGAGGAACCTAGGAATATACTTTGACTCCTACAATTGTTCCAGTAAGGACTAGAAGTCAAGGTTAGACTTATTACATCACACGCAGAAATGATGAAGCAGTCTTTGTTCCCAAGTTCCATATTTGAATGGAATAGGAAGAAGCCCAAATACACTGTAAAGTGGCAAGTACCTTTCACTACACTCTTGACAAAATGGATGTAAATGTATATTTAGATGTGAGGGTTGGTTTGGGTTGTTAGGGGGAGGAGACCAAACAGCGAGGTCATCGGTCTCATCAGATTAGGGAAGGAAGTCGGCCGTGCCCTTATCGGAGGAACCGTCCTGGCATTTGCCTGGAGCGATTTAGGGAAATCACGGAAAACCTAAATCAGGATGACCGGACACGCGATTGAACCTTCATCCTCCTGAATGCGAGTCCAGTGTGCTAACCACTGCATCACCTCGTTCAGTCTTAGATGTGAGTTCAGTGGAATATTAGTGGATATAAACTTGCATTAGCTTGCAGTCTTTGCAGTGTTTTGAAGTAATATTGAGTGTACTTTGGAGTGGAGCTACCATCACTGTTTCTATCTTCAGATCTCTAGACTTAGTGTTACTTTTAGGTGCCTCAGAATCTTTTATTGTGCTTTTAACTGTTAAAACAATGTAAATCCAAAACTTCGTTCCTGTTTTTCAATCCATTTTATTACTCTCCATGACTTTTGCAGTGGAGTCTTTTCCCTATAAACAAGTCCAAATTAGCATTGAGATACTGGCCTTTGAAACTATACAACAGCTCCAGACCATTCGTCAAATCAGTTTTCATGGCTGTCTTCATGAAAATCTGAGAATTGTCTGTATGACACTTCTATTGTGTCAGGTGGAAATATGAGCTTTCTTCTTCTCTTCAGACAGTATTGTTTGTGCTGTAATTATCAATTTTTTATGTGCTTAACTGATTGGTAAATACAGTTTGTCTCCCTTATTTTATTTTAGCGTTATTTGAAACCATTCAATTGATTGTCCAGTTTTAATGCTAAACCACAAATCTTACACTGTATGAAAATGATTGATTCCTGATTGTTGTTCACTATATATTCAAGCAGTTAAAAAAATAACATTTTTACCATTTTTATTATTAGACTGCAAAGTGAGACAAAACAATTCTTAATTTATAAAACTGAACTGACCTTTAAAGTTCCTGAAAATCATTATTTGAACTTTCTTCTTATTCATCCTCTTTGTCATCATCATTGTCCTCTTCATATATAAGACAGTCTTTACTGTCAATGAGAGCGTTGTTTATGCCATACTTCTTGAAGGATTTAGTAATGATGTCTTTTCTTACTCTAGACCACAACTGTTTTATCCATTGACACATTCATTTGATTGTAGGTCGCTTTAAAGCTCCCTTCAGTGTGAAATAGTGTTGGATTTCATCCATCATCCATTTGTACCATTCCTCCCTCATGTACACTTTAAATGGTTTATTTATCAAGACATCAAGAGGTTGCAGTTGTGAAATAAGTCCTCCCAGAATAACAGCTAGCTCTGTATTTCCGTGTCTCAATTTCTCTTTCACAGAATTTTTCAAATGATTACTAAACTGATCTAGCACAAGAAGAGAACTCTTCTTCAATAAAGTATCTGTCCTTCTCTCCCACTCTTTGTTAATCCACAATTTCCTACCACCCTCGTACATCCAATAATTGTGAGTTACCTGGTAGTATTTCAGAAGGTTTTGACATTATTTTGCATTTGAAAATGATAACTGGATTTAGTACCGTCAGCAAAACATGAAAGGACAACGGAGTAGTGCTTTTTTTATGTCCTTTTTTTTTTTTTTTTTTTTTTTTAAGTTATAGTTTTACCACCTTTCATGGCAACAGTTCTGTTACTCGGCACGTCAAGTGTCAGTGGAGTTTTTCCATATTTGCCATATTGCTTAGTTCCAGGCTGGTTTTCTTTCAAGGTTGAATATCAAAGTGATGGAAAGATAATATTGTCTTTTCATACTCTTGTGGCATTTTCTGATATACTTTGGTTCTGTTTCACATGCTAGGTCTATGATGCTTCATAAACTTGTAGCACTAACCAACTCTACCCTTAAAGTCTGTTAAGTTACAGTGTAGTGCTAGCTTAAAAATGTGTATTTGAATCACTTTTGTATTAATTCCAATCCCATTTTGATGGCGTCCTTGAACCTATTTCAGTATGTTATGTTCTAGTTTTGGTCAGTATGCATTCAGTCCTCTATTTTTTTCTGTTGGTGGAGGGCCGAAATGCCACTTGGCTGCTCTGTTTCCATATTCTTTTGCATATGCTAATACTTTCAATTTATAACCAGGATCATATAGGGTGAAGGCTCTAGTTTCGGCCACTACCCTACTTATGGCCACCTTGATGTCAAAGGTTAATTTTGAAGCTTCTCTGGAATACCAGCCAGTTCTACTATAGATTATTATAAACTTTGTGAAAGGCTCTCTTCGTTTGTCTACATAATCATTCTTTTGTCTGTTTTTGTTTGGAGACACCATTTTGTGAAATGATCAGTGTTGCAGAAGCTGGGTTTTGCAGAAATTTTCTTTAAGCAACACATGATCTGTTTTTTTGTATTTTACTTGTTTAAATAAAACATCAGAAGAAACTTAATCTGTTCAGAGGTAAGATAAGACATTATATTTTCATTTCTTTTAAGTTTTATATCGCTCAGCCTAAAAACATGTTATCAAAAGTATGTGGCCATTAACAGATCCATATTTAGCCCTGGTTCCGTGTTATGGCCATGCATGTGACCATAAGTGGAGACATATATGTATCCTGTTTTGGCCACTTCTAAAAACTGATACAAAAACATCAATATTAGTGTTCTGTCCTACATTACACTAGGCTAATTTTATTTAAATAGGTTTATTAAAATATTTTTGGTATTTTTATATCAATACGTCATTGTTAGTATTGTCTTGGCATATCATACTAATTTATGTATGCTTGTAAGATACAAAATATGCAATAGGCACTATTCAAATATGCAACATTCTTTAACTAAATCTTTGTGCATTATTTATAGGAAAAATGAGTCAACCAAAGAATAAGAAGTTTCAGTATTCTCCCAGCAAAGTTAAAGATGCTCTAAAGGCTATTGATGAGGGAATGAAGGTTGCTACTGCAAGCAAGTTGTACAAAGTTCCAAGGACAACATTAAGAAACAAAATTTCTGGTGTATCTCCAAAAGAATCTACAGGGCACTGTGGTCCACATTCTGTCTTAGGAGAACAAATTGAAAAAAAATTGGTGGACTGGGTTTTGGACTGTTCCAGCATGGGATTTCCAGTTACTAAAGAAAATCTCTGTGCATCTGTGCAGAAACTTATTGAGAATGCAGATATGGAAAGTTGTAAGGCTACATTTACTAACAATCGACCTGGAAAAAAGGGGTATTATGGATTTCTTAAGAGACACAAGGTTCTGTCACAAAAACATGCAGAATATGTCAATAGGGCTAGAGCTTCTGTTACAGAAGAGAAAATAAGAAACTGGTTTCATGAAGTATCCATCACTTTAAATGATATGGATGTGTTAAATGACCCAAATAGAATTTTTAATATGGATGAAACTTCTTTTTTTCAGCTCCTAAAGGGGAATTAATCATAGGTCCTCGTGGCCATCATTTTTATGATGAGTCATGTAACTCTGACAAAGATAACATTACTACATTGTTTGCAGTGAATGCTGCTGGAAAATTTGCTCCTCCCTTAACATTGTTCAAATATGCAAGGATTCCAGCATCATTGGTGAAAGCAGCTCCTCCAAACTGGGGCATTGGAAAAACAGAAAATGGGTGGATGACAGGTGAAAGTTTTTTTGAGTATATAACAAATGTATTTGACCCGTTCTTGAAAGAAGCTGAAATTCCCCGGCCTGTAGTAATATTTTTAGATGGGCACTGCTCTCATTTGATGCTTCATTTGAGCAGATATTGTAGGGAAAATCAGATCATTCTAGTTGCTCTCCATCCCAATTCTACACACATCTTGCAACCATTAGATGTAGCTGTTTTTGGACCTATGAAAAAAATGTGGAAGAAGATTGTTCAGAAATGGCATTTTGAAAATAATGGCACTGAAATTTCAAAATCTGATGTACCTTCTGTTCTGTCACAAATTATTACAGAACCTAAAATGGTGGCAAATATTCGTGCTGGTTGCAGGGCCACTGGTCTGTTTCCATTTAATGTGAACAATGTAGATTACAGCAAGATAGTTGTTCGTAGTATACCAGCCTCAACCACAGTTCAGACAAATGAGGAACTTCTGAGACATTTCTCATACATAGAAAAGCAAATTGATCCTGTCCTTCTAGATGAGTTCAGAGCAACCAAGAGAAGCAATCATGAGTGGGAAGGAAATCAAGAAGCATTATTACTTTTCAAGTTCTGAAGAAAAATAGCTGATGAGGTTGAAATGCATGGTGCTAGTGGTAACACTGATGACATTCTGACAGATAGCATAGCGCCTCCCTCTGAAGATAATCAAACAGAGAATGTTTCACAAAACACAGACAGACTTAATCAAAATGTTGATAATATTGACATATTTTCAACGTGCAATTCAGATATTCCTTCAACAACCCCCAACAGTATTTCACATAATTCAGGTACTCCAATATCCAACCATAGTCCATCTTCAGTGCGTATCCAAGTGACACCACCAAAATCATTAGCAACAGTTTTTGAAAGTGTCATCACTTGGCCAGAACCCAAACAACGAGGCACAAAGAGAAAGCAAGAACATACACCCACTGTTGTGACTAGTGACAAGTGGGTGGAATATCATGAACTGAAGGTAAAAGAGAAGCAGGAGAAAGGAAAAAGAGAAGCAGGAGAAGGAGCAGGAAAAAAGGAAGAGAAAAGCTATGAAGGAGTTAAAGTCCAAAGAGCAGCACTTGGCATTATCTCATGTAAAAAAGGGGAAAACAAGAAACAGACAAGAGTTAAGTGATAGGCCAACAAGTTCTTCTGAGGAACGAGAATGGACAGACAATGGAAGCGGTTTCGATGACTACATAGAAGGAGATGAAGATGAAATACAGAAAATGTGAAACTATCTTCAAGTGAGAATTTGAAAGTAGGGGACTTTATTTTGGTAAAATTTAGTTTAACAGGAAATAGAAGAACAAGACCTGTAATTTTTAAGTATGTATCTGTAATTTTGAAAGTGCTTTCTGACTCTGAATATGAAATTCAGTGCCTAAAAAGTTCTAATGTTCAGAAAACTTGTTTCGAATACATTGAAAATCATGTTTCGACTATAACGGGTGAAGATAGTATAGGGAAACTGCCAGATCCAGTCTTGATGCAAGAAGGACGTTCATTAAAAACAAAGTTCCCTGGTTCCATTGATACTCGTGAGAAATAAACTTGTGTGGAAGTTGATTTAAGTAATTACTGGGACTATACTCTGCCTAACGATTTTTTTTTTTTTTTCATTCAGTTTCTGTACCTTTTACCAATTTGATGTCTGTTGTCTTTTTTCTGCTTTTGTTAAATAACTTAGAATATGTGTTTTTACATGGTTGTAATGTGTAGACTTTGAATCAATAGATACGATTTTTTGAAGTAATTTGTATACTTTCTTCCTATACTAAAATGTGGTGTATCTCGAATTGCCCTTAATGTGGCCATAACTGGGGCCTCGACCCTAAATACCTTTCATTTTTTCCATTACAAAACAAGTTACTAACAATAATAATTTACCCTAACCAATAACACGAGTCACTTTCAATAGCAGTTCCCTGGCACCATAGACTGCAATGACACATCATAGGCTAGACAGTGTTCTGCGTTTGTGATGGTGGGGTGGGAGGGAGACAGTGTTAGCAAACTTGCGAATCCTCACAACTCATGTTCGCTGCATTGGTGCACTGCTGCTGCCTGTTGAATCCAATGTTGCCAGATAAGAATAGGTTTCCTGGAGCATCAAATATATGGCCATTTTAGGACTTGCCGGAATTTTAAATCAAATACTGGACATTTTCATATTAATTTCTAGTATAAGATGCACCTGAATTTTGTAGGCAATTTGTCAAAGTAAAAAGTGCACCTTGCAGTTCATAAAATATGGTAATGGTGAATTTGAGTTGCAGACAGGCACAACAGTAAGACTTCTAAACACATACACTATGTGATCAAAAGTATCCAAACACCTGGCTGAAAATGACTTAAAAGTTTGTGGCGCCCTGCACCAGTAACGCTGAAATTCAGTATGGTGTTGGCTCACCCTTAGCCCTGATAACAGCTTCCACTCTCACAGGCATATTTTCAATCAGGTGCTGGAAGGTTTCTTGGGGAATGGCAGCCTATTCTTCACGGAGTGCTGCACTGAGGAGAGGTAATGATGTCAGTCGGTGAGGCCTGGCATGAATTTGGCGTTCCAAAACACGCCAAAGGTGTTCTGTAGGCTTCAGGTCAGGACTCTGTGCAGGCCAGTCCATTACAGGGATGTGATTGTCGTGTAACCCCTCTGCCACAGGCCGTGCATTATGAACAGGTGCTCAATCACATTGAAAGATGCAGTCGCCATCCCGGAATTGCTCTACAACAGTGGGAAGCAATGAAGTGCTTGAGACATCAATGTAGGCCTGTGCTGTCATAGTGCCATGCGAAACAACAAGCCCCCTCGATGAAAAACACAACCACATCATAAGACCACCGCCTCCAAATTTTACTGTTGGCACTACACATGCTGGCAGATGACGTTCACCAGGTATTGTTTGAGGGTCTGGATAGATGTCTGCCTGTTAGACATTACGACCCTCTTCAACTGTCCGCGATCTATGTCAGTCAACAGACGAGGTCGGCCCATACACTTTTGTGCCATACTTGTCCCATCACGTTTCCACTTCACTATCACATCGGTAACAGTGGACCTATGGATGTTTAGGAGTGTTGAAATCTCGCATACAGATGTATGTCACAAGTGACACAGAAATCTCGCGTACAGATTTACGTCACAAGTGACACCCAATCACCTGACCACGTTCAAAGTCTGTGAGTTCCACAGAGTGCCCCCTTCTGCTCTCTCACGACATGTAATAGTTACTGAGGGCGCTGATATGGAGTACCTGGCAGTAGGTGGTAGTACAATGCACCCAATATGAAAAATGTATGTTTTTGGGGTTATCTGGATCACATAGTGTAAGCTTTTGGCCAGAAGGCCATCTTCCAAAATAGATAACATACACTTACACACATTCACATAAATGCTGTTCACACACACGTGACCACTATCTCTAGCTGCTAGGGCCAGACTTCGAGCAAGTGTGCATAATGAGAGAAGCAATCTGGCTGGGAAGGGTAAGCAGGAGGTTGGGGCGGGGAGTGGTGGGGGGAGGGGGAGCAGGCTATGAGTGGAGGACTGTAAAGTGCTGTTCGTGTCAGCTTTAAAGTATTGTCGCCATTCACATTTCTTCCTACAAAAATCAAGTACACATGCTTTCTCAGCCTTTTTAAATGTAATCTTGTTGATTCGAGCATACTTTTTACATCATCCTAACTGCAACACTACATTCAGCAAAAATGACATTGTTGACATGGAAACTATTATTTCCCTCCAGTAGCCATACTTCTTTCTGAAAAATTCTTTATATCTCACTTTACTAATGAATTTCCTAAAGCCTAGTTGGTTTTGTCGCAATACCAGTACTGACAATTTGTTAATTGCCTTACCCAATGGAGTATGCATGTGTGTGTAGTTTCTTCTTTTTATTCTTCTACTTCTTCTTACATGTGCCATGCCCTATCTCTCAGTTGTGGATCACTAATGATACGAGGGGTATAAAAAAATAATTAAAAAAAAAAGACACATTGCTTTGGGTGGAGTTAGTGTGTGTTATACATGCTGCTAGGCGCATATAGTGCAGCTCATTGCCAGTTTTGTGCCACCTCTGTTGTCAACATAGCTTGTTCTGTTCATCTGCAGTGATTGTTTTTGCCAGTGCTGTTTTGTTCTTGCATCATTTTTTTATGATGACAAGTTTAAATGAACAACATGCAGCTGTGAAATTTTGTTTTCCTCTTGGTAAAAATGCTGCTGAAATTGTTGAAATGTTGTAAGCAGCTAACCAAGATTACACTACGGGAAAAATCTCAAGTAGAGTATGAGTGGTTTGCTTGATTTAAAAATGGTGGCATGTCAATTGATGACAAACATTGTGGATGTCTATCAGCTGCCTGAATCAGTGAAAATACTGAAAAAAATTCGAGAGCTTGTGCTCACAGACTGTCAACAGACAATTGATCAACTGTTGAAGATTAGTAGGTTATCTCGGAGCTCAGTTCAGTGAATTTTAATGAAAGATTTGAGAATGAAAACGGTTGCTGCCAAGTTTGTTTCTTGGCTTCTGACTGACAATCAAAAGGCACGTCGAGTTGAAACATGTCATGCTTTGAAACAACAGTTTGAAAGAGATCAATATTTTCCCATGAAAGGTCATTACTGATGATGAGTCATGGTGCCGAAAACAGTCAAGCCAATGGAAGATGTCATAATCACCCCATCAAAAAAAAAAAGTCGTCAAGTCAAATCAAACATCAAAACAATGCTGATTTGCTTTTTTGATGCCAAGGGTGTAGTTCATTCAGAGCTTGTTCCCCCAGGTCAAGCCGTCAATCAAACCTTTTATTTTGAAGTTTTAAGAAGATTGTGCAACAGTGTTCACCAAAAAAGACCCAGTTTGTGACAGACCGGAGACTGGATCGTCGATCACAAAAACACACCCGCACACACAGCAATCTCTGTTAGACAGTTTTTGGCTAAAATGGCATGGTTCTTTTGCCTCATGCACGTTGCTTACCTGCCCTGGCTCTGTGCAACTTTTTCTCATTTCCATGCATGAAAAGAGGCATAAAAGGACACCGATTTGATAGCTTTGAAGAAGTCAAGAAAAAAATGAGGGAGGAGCTGTCAGCCATTTCCAAAGGTGACTGCAAAACGTGGTTTGAACAGTGGAAGCACCAGTGGGACAAATGTATTAGTTAAAATTTTTCTGCTTGCCGTTGGGTGATTATCAATTTTACCCCTGAAAGTTTTCTACTTTTAACTGTGTCTTCCAGCAGCACTTAGAATTTCACCTCAGGAAGGTAAATACTGTTTAGCTGTTATAACCTCCTGGAGGTAGACGCTATTCAGCCCTTCCATCTCCTTAATTTAGCAGTTTTGCCATTGCCCCAAATTCAGTTAAAGTGAGCTTCTAAGTGCCTTGCTTGTATTGCATATGGAAGTGACATTTTTGTCTAATGTGTTATTTAGCAAATAAAAAGGTATTCGTGTTATTTTATCTAAGCTTCACCTCTCTGTTTTGCTGTGTAAAGGAACCCTTTGTTCTGAAATCTGCTGAATGTGGGAGTTTTGATCTGCTACCATCTATAACAAATTTGTCTCCTGCATTATTTAGTTTTAATTTCTGCATGCTGTTAGGGTAGATATACATCTTACTTAAGTCACATATACATCTTACAGTTAACAGGATCTATCTGAGTTAGATGATCTGTCAGTTTTTAGATAATAGAAGGAAATGAAGGATGCACATATTAAGATGCACTTTTAACAGAATGATTCATTAGACAATTAAGCTGTTGTAGTGCTTGAAATATTATTTTGTTGTGATTCAGTGTCTGATTTAGTTTTCTTTTTTAGGTTGCTTGTACACGTTGTTGGAGAGTTGACAAGGCATTGTACACTCTACCTCCAAGAAACAGCAGTACAGCTCTTTGAAATGAATACTTCGTGCAAGAATAACATTATTTCTAATCCCTGCAATGCTAAAAGGGTGCCACCCGAGGAATTCAAAGCAGGTATTTTATTCCAAGCATTGGAATTTGCCATGCAGGATGACACGGACAATTTAATTGAAAAGGCTAGGGGTGTTTTCGCTTGCAAAGTAAGGAATGGACCTGGTGGTGCTGAAGGATACTGGGTTGTTGATGCAAGAACAGGAAAAGGAAAAATTGAATATTTTGGTAAAACTAAGCCAGATCTCATTTTTACCATCAATGATGAGGATGTCCCAGACTTGATGACAGGAAAACTAGATGCACAACGAGCATTTTTCCAAGGAAAAATCAAACTGCAAGGAAACATGGGGTTGGCAATGAGACTTCTTGATGTGCAAAGAAGAGCTAAAGGGCGTATTGAAGAATTCAGGTCAAAACTGTGATTCAGTGGGGGACATTGTTGCCAATATGTACTCTCACTATTGTCTGTTGTTCTAAGAAACTTCCCTCAGGTGTTTGCCAGTCATAATTATAATGTTCTTTGTTGCTATAAGAAGCTTTCTGAGTTGTTACTTTCAGGGTATGGAAATACGTATGTTTACTTTTATACAGTGGTTTCTTTTATATATATTTAAATACAAAATTGTTTCTTGAGGTACTTGACTAAATAATATTTGTAATAAAAGCACTTTGTAAACATTATTTACAGATTATGATTAATAATTTGTTTACCTTGTTTTTACCTGGTAAGTACATCATTAACTATATCTAAAGAGAAAGTGAGGCAAACCCCACAATACCATCTCTCCCCCATGATTCCTGCCATTGACTTCATCCCTACTGTATAGTGCAGACCTTTTGTACACTCGTTTATGCCCACCCATCCACACACGCACTCTAACATGCTCAAGCCCAGGTATGCATCAGCATCCCATCCCATCCCCTCCCCTCCCCTCCCCTCCCTTCCCTCCCTTCCCTCCCCCCCTCCTGTCTTCCCTTGAAAAATATGTTACAGGCTCAGAGAACTGTGAAACCACTAATTATATTTAGCAGCTGACATGCTGTGTGCGTAGCCCATCTCCATTTAGGTTCTGAGAGAACTCCCCCATCCCAACCCAACCTCCGCCAACTGTTTTCTCCATGAAGAAAGAACTTGTAGGTCCAGAATCTAGGGTTGCTGTCATTATTTACTTTTGTTTTGGATACATTGAGTTCTCAAGGGTAAGTACCGATGAGCCCAACTGAGTGTCTGAAGGTAACTACCGACCAGCCCATCTCTCTCACCCCCTCTCCTTTCCCCATCTCTCCTTTCTCCTTTCCCACCTCTCCCCCTTCTGCCCTCTACCCCTCTCCTCCATCTCCCCCCCTCTCCTCCGTCTCCCCCCCTCTCCTCCGTCTCCCCCCCTCTCCTCCGTCTCCCCCCCTCTCCTCCGTCTCCCCCCCTCTCCTCCGTCTCCCCCCCTCTCCTCCCTCTCCTCCGTCTCCCCCCCTCTCCCCTCTCCTCCGTCTCCCCCCTCTCCTCCGTCTCCCCCCTCTCCTCGTCTCCCCCCTCTCCTCCGTCTCCCCCCTCTCCTCCGTCTCCCCCCTCTCCTCCGTCTCCCCCCTCTCCTCCGTCTCCCCCCTCTCCTCCGTCTCCCCCCTCTCCTCCGTCTCCCCCCTCTCCTCCGCCTCCCCCCCTCTCCTCCGCCTCCCCCCTCTCCTGCGCCTCCCCCCCTCTCCTCCGCCTCCCCCCCTCTCCTCCGCCTCCCCCCCTCCTCCGCCTCCCCCCCTCCTCCGTCTCACCCCCCCTCCTCCGCCTCCCTCCCTCTCCTGCGCCTCCCCCCCTCTCCTGCGCCTCCCCCCTCTCCTCCGCCTCCCCCCCTCTCCTCCGCCTCCCCCCCTCTCCTCCGCCTCCCCCCCTCTCCTCCGCCTGCCCCCCTCTCCTCCGTCTCCCCCCTCTCCTCCGTCTCCCCCTCCTCTGTCCCCCCTTTTCCCCTGACTCCCCCTTCTCTCCCCCTCTCACTCTCCTCTGTCCCCCCTTTTCCCCTGACTCCCCCTTCTCTCCCCCTCTCACTCTCCCACCCCTCCCTCTCTCTCGTCCCCCCTCTCTCTCGCCCCCCCCTCTCTCTCGCCCCCCCCCCCTCTCTCTACTCCCCCCCTCTCTCTACTCCCCCCCTCTCTCTACTCCCCCCCTCTCTCTCTACTCCCCCCTCTCTCTCTACTCCCCCCCTCTCTCTCTACTCCCCCCTCTGTCCCCCCCATTCTCTCTCTCTCTCTCTCTCTCTCTCTCTCTCTCCCTCCCTCCCTCCCTCCCTCCCTCTCTCTCTCTCCCTCCCTCCCTCCCTCCCTCCCTCTCTGTCTCTGTGTGCATGTGTGGGTGTGGGTGTGCATTGGGGGGTTTGAGAGGGAGAGATGTCTGAATGGTATTTTCCTTTTTATTGAAAAGGTTTATGTAATGTGTGTGATGGAGTGTGCTCCTACGTGTGTTTAATGTGTTGTTGTCAATTGTTATAAATTTAGATTAAAACCTAACAAACTTATGTCAAAATAAAACACCTACAGCCATCCTTATGATTTGATTTGATTTATTTTGTTTCAACCAGTCTCAGTGCTTTAATGTGCCGTCTTCCGGCCTGTATGCATAAAACAGTAATGATACCATTATCAACTATCAATCAAGTCACATAAAAACAGATTAAAAACAGGATGAGGAACAATGGCAAGACTCTGCAAGTGAATTTGCACCGAACATTTGATAGAATGAACAGATACATACATTGTTACGTATCTAAAACATACCATAATGAATTTCCATTCAATACATTGTACAATTATACTATCTATTAAAAACTTCTTTAAATAACTCTTCATGTTTTTCATTGGCTAATTGGACATACATTACCTGCACAACCCTGAAATAACCTACTGTAACACAAAATAACTGTATAAGGTGATAAATGGAAGGAAACAATACCTCACAAACAAGTAAAGAGAAGGAACATGACCCATGTGTTGTGTCAAAGTATAAAATGCTTCATTGTACACAGATGAGGGGCATACACTATGTCATATCTATAAAATGAATGTCAAAGACATGTTATAAAACTGAATGTTACACCCACCTCAGATCATGAGGTATGTAGAACGTATGAAAGACGCCCACAAGGAAACTGTTCATGATTCACAGTTTCCTTGAGTCATCCTTTATGATAAACTGCATCCTTGTAGGCTACTTAGTATCCCTTCGTGTGATTGATTCATGGCAGTACATAATATATAGATGCACTCATTCATGAATGTTTTCATCATGAACAGTTTCACTGAATGTTCTACATATGTTATGCTCTGAGGTGGGTCTTACATTTGGTTTTACAACACATCTTCGACATTCATTTTATAGATTGACATAACATATGCTCCTCATCGGTGTACAACTAAGTATTTTATACTTTGACACGACACATAGGTCATGTTCCTTCTCCTTACTTGTTTGTGAGGTATTGTTTCCTTCCATTTATCACCTTCTACAGTTATTTTGTCTTACAGTACGTTATTTCAGGGTTGTGCAGGTAATGTATGTCTGGCTGGCGAATAAAAATCATGAATAGTTATTTAAAGAGGTTTTTAGTAGATAGTATAAGAATCTGAATCTACAATGTATTGAGTGGAAATTCATGATGGCATATTTTAGATATGTGACAATGGATGTATCTGTTCATTGTATCAAATGTTTGGTGTAAATTCACTTGTAGAATCTCGCCATTGTTTCTCATTCTGTTTTTAATCTGTTTTTATGTGCCTTGATTGATAAGTTGATAATGCTATCATTACTGTTTTATGCATACATGCCTGAAGACAGCACATTAACGCGCTGGAACTGGTTGCAACAAAATAAAATAAAATTATAAGGACAACTGTAGGTGTTTTATTTTGTCACAATAGTAAACGGTCCCAAAGACCTTCCGCCAAAAGGATGGACATACAAAAACTTAATGAACTTGTGGTCAAGATATGGAAAAGGAATTGCAGGGTGAAAATTTTTAGATAGTATATTCTTCATTGGAAATGCAAAGGAAATCATAAGAAGCGAATTAATATTATGATACAGACATATACACTCCTGGAAATTGAAATAAGAACACCGTGAATTCATTGTCCCAGGAAGGGGAAACTTTATTGACACATTCCTGGGGTCAGATACATCACATGATCACACTGACAGAACCACAGGCACATAGACACAGGCAACAGAGCATGCACAATGTCGGCACTAGTACAGTGTATATGCACCTTTCGCAGCAATGCAGGCTGCTATTCTCCCATGGAGACGATCGTAGAGATGCTGGATGTAGTCCTGTGGAACGGCTTGCCATGCCATTTCCACCTGGCGCCTCAGTTGGACCAGCGTTCGTGCTGGACGTGCAGACCGCGTGAGACGACGCTTCATCCAGTCCCAAACATGCTCAATGGGGGACAGATCCGGAGATCTTGCTGGCCAGGGTAGTTGACTTACACCTTCTAGAGCACGTTGGGTGGCACGGGATACATGCGGACGTGCATTGTCCTGTTGGAACAGCAAGTTCCCTTGTCGGTCTAGGAATGGTAGAACGATGGGTTCGATGATGGTTTGGATGTACCGTGCACTATTCAGTGTCCCCTCGACGATCACCAGTGGTGTACGGCCAGTGTAGGAGATCGCTCCCCACACCATGATGCCGGGTGTTGGCCCTGTGTGCCTCGGTCGTATGCAGTCCTGATTGTGGCGCTCACCTGCACGGCGCCAAACACGCATACGACCATCATTGGCACCAAGGCAGAAGCGACTCTCATCACTGAAGACGACACGTC
Source organism: Schistocerca piceifrons (assembly GCF_021461385.2). Taxonomy (NCBI): domain Eukaryota; kingdom Metazoa; phylum Arthropoda; class Insecta; order Orthoptera; family Acrididae; genus Schistocerca; species Schistocerca piceifrons. Next base: position 490,215,979 of record NC_060143.1, on the reverse strand, counting down.
TCCATTCGTCCCTCCATTCACGCCTGTCGCGACACCACTGGAGGCGGGCTGCACGATGTTGGGGCGTGAGCGGAAGACGGCCTAACGTTGTGCGGGACCTTAGCCCAGCTTCATGGAGACGGTTGCGAATGGTCCTCGCCAATACCCCAGGAGCAACAGTGTCCCTAATTTGCTGGGAAGTGGCGGTGCGGTCCCCTACGGCACTGCGTAGGATCCTACGGTCTTGGCGTGCATCCGTGCGTCGCTGCGGTCCGGTCCCAGGTCGACGGGCACGTGCACCTTCCGCCGACCACTGGCGACAACATCGATGTACTGTGGAGACCTCATGCCCCACGTGTTGAGCAATTCGGCGGTACGTCCACCCGGCCTCCCGCATGCCCACTATACGCCCTCGCTCAAAGTCCGTCAACTGCACATACGGTTCACGTCCACGCTGTCGCGGCATGCTACCAGTGTTAAAGACTGCGATGGAGCTCCATATGCCACAGCAAACTGGCTGACACTGACGGCGGCGGTGCACAAATGCTGTGCAGCTAGCGCCATTCGTCGGCCAACACCACAGTTCCTGGTGTGTCCGCTGTGCCGTGCGTGTGATCATTGCTTGTACAGCCCTCTCGCAGTGTCCGGAGCAAGTATGGTGGGTCTGACACACCGGTGTCAATGTGTTCTTTTTTCCATTTCCAGGAGTGTATGTCAAGTCCAGAACACAACTACACTATTTTGTGTACATATGTCATTTGCATGAAGTAATTATTCCCACTGTCGTACGGGAATCATTTATCACAAATAAAAGTATGCAAGTAGTGCTGCATATATTGCATGCAAAACATCAAATGATTTTTTTGCTTTATAGACAACATAAGGAAAGAAAACACATTCAGTACTTACAAGAATGCAGTATTATTGAAAAGTATTTATTTTGCAAACTTCTAAAAATGGTAGTAAGACCTTTAAAAATAAGTGCACTTCCCAGTTAAGTGATTAAATGTTTTTGTGATTTCATTGCTACAGACATGGACCACTATTTACAACATTGCCTATGTAATGGAAACTGCAGCAGTGTACTTGTAAGATAACCATGCTTAAAATTTTGGTTAGCTTTTACTGTTATATTTGGCTTCCCCAAATAATCTGAGCCAATCCTGACTAAGATAATCTCAAAGGATGGATGTAGGTGAATATTATTTTCCAGAATATAACCCTGCTACTTTCTACAGATGCTGCAAGGTATGGTGTTAGGTGTATCTGCTGCCTGGACTCCAATCAGAGTGTGAACTATTGTTGGTCTTGGGCCACTATTTATAGCTGATTGTGTGTTTGACTCCCAGTGTCCACTATGCTCTTTGTTCCTGTCAACAAAGATAATAAGTCTTGTTTGTAATATTAAAGATAATCTAGGTCTCAGAAAGCCAGATGTGTACTGCTTTCCACGTGAATGATGCCTATTTTTTGTGGGGCAGACTATCAGAGTAATTGAGGAGAGATGCAAGAAGCATGGAAACCAGCTGTCACTGAGTGTTGCTTTGAATATAATCATTAAGTGAAATATGACAAGACTATTATCATGCACTAATGCCGAGTTTATGGGACGGTGTGGTTAAGGAATCTATCAAAATAAAAAACAATGAGAGAATGAGTGTTTCACCCAAGGTCATCCTGGGCTATGAAAAACAAAATCAAAGAGCACAATGGGTGTCTGGAGTCGAACTCAGTCAGCTATAAAAAGGAGCCAATATGAACAATAGTTCAGTCTGGTAGTAGTCCACAAAGTGAGTACAAGTATCATAACTCAAAACACCCGTAAAAGCTGACTTGCTCAGTGCAAAAATGGAAAGACAACCTTGGCTGAAAACCTCAAAGTAAATCGTTAACCTATCTAACCAAGAAAACCTGAGAGATTGCAGCCTTTTATCAACACTAACATCATTAAGGGTGGGATGCAAACCAGTATTGGGGAAGGAAATAGGCCATGTCGTTTTCAAAGGAATCATGCCTTAAGCAATTTATGGAATCCAAAGTAAAACAAAATTCTGGATGGGCAGGTTGGGGATTAAATTTCTGCTGTCCAAATCCCAAGTCCAGTATCTTAACCAGTGTACCACCTTGCTCAGTATGTAGAGAAGAGAGATGGCTCTATAACACAGCCATTAGAAGTCTTGACTTAAAAAGGTAATCACATCCCAAGTATGGGTTTTGCCAGGGATTGAGTGATGTGTTCGTGTTCAAGGGAATTCGGTCAGCTGATGTTAGTGAAAGGGAGGCTTGACTGTCTGACGTAAGTTACCTCATGTGGATATAGTTGATAGGAGGATGACGAGGAGAATAAACACTCTAAAGATACAATTAACCTTCAATCTCAACTTACAAAGTGACTTTCCTAACTGAGGTGCCTCTACACTGAAGTCCAGTTCGTACGCAGAGACAATGACTGCTTATCACTGTTCCACCTGCTAACTGAAATCCTTGTATAAATCTAAGATTAACACAGCCTTGCAACTATATAACTCCTGTTTGTAACTTCAAAATCTGCTGTCTGACTTCTGCCGACTTTTCTGCTAAATGAATTCTCTCTCTGGCTGGTAGGTACACAAGTTTTATTTTGCTTTCTCTTTGACTGCACCTGTCGCTGACATGATGTAATGCCAAAGGGCTTCACTTTGCCTTACTGCCTAACTTGGTTAATTATTGTTCAGAAATCTTTCAGAGGCTGAGTGCTTTCAGAGGCTGAGTGGAGTGAATAGTAAGTCTCTCCCCATAGGGCTACAAAATACATCCTAGGCCTTTCATTGGCATTTCATGATAAATTATGTCAAATAACTTTTTTTATAGTCGCCTCTTCTGCCTCGCTCCTCTGGCCAAACATACGTGGCCTTTGTGGCTTCTTCTGCTATGACAAACTTCTGTCTTTATTTCAAATATCATGTGCAATATTTGTGTGTTATCTAAGGTCATGGCAGTTCCCCCCTTGGGAAAATTGGCATTACTCTTGGGTTCTTGTATGTCTTTTCTTGTGTTATACATCATTTACATAGTTGCTATAGTACAACAATTACGTTCAAATATTTTCATGTTGTTGCAGTTCAGGACACGTTATTGCAACATTTAATTGCATACATGTATGTACACTATATTTCAATAATTCAGTGATGAGAAAATCAATGACAGAATAACTGTCAAGTTGCAAGGAGTAAAGCAATATTTCTGCTAAGTGTAAATGCTTTACATCTTGCGTGCTTCTACACATCAATGCACAGCCACTACATTCACTCTTCCCCCACCCCCTACCCCACCACCCCGAATGGTAACGATATCGCCGATCGAATTTGATGTGATATCCTGATCATGTAACAACAGGCCTTGCTGCTGTGGAGCCATCAGAGACAGCACTTTGTGTCTGTGGTAGCTTGCTGCGACAAGTGGTGGGCTGGCAGGTGATTCTGTCTTACCTTAGGAGGTGATTTGCATGCATCAGTGGAGGCAGCGCTGAAGGCGGGTTTCAGACTGTCGATGGATATTGTTGTGGGCATACCCATGACATCATCTGCCAATGTTATGCCATCTCTGCTAAGTACTGGCTACAGCCTGTCATACGAAGGCTCCAGAGGCATATGGATAGCATCGTGAAACACATACTTGTTGCACTTTGACAGGTTGGCAAAAACAAAAGGGCGACAAGTCTCCTGGCTTCTTAATACAATAGGACGGAGCTGCCATATCTGCAAGCGCAGCTTCCTTACAAAGTCAGACGTATTGATGAGACTTTCCAGCATATTGCAAAGGAACTCACTGGGCAGTCTAATTGGCTATCCATAGACAGTCAGCTGTAGTTGCTTTAATATTGGACTTTATGGCTGTGCAGAGGGCCAGTAGGATGATCAATAGCATCTCAGTCCAACATTGGTACTTGTGGCACTGAAGAGATACTTTAAGCTGATGATGTAGGTGTTCTACTAAACCGTTCATTGCCAGGTGATAAGCCATTGTCCAGATATGCTTTGTAGCTAACAGGGTGGTGAGTGCCTTGAACTGGTAGGATTGGAACTCCAAGCCCTGGTCGGTGGTAATGCACAAAAATACACCAAAATGGGCGATCCATCCCTGAAAGAAAGTAGTGGTAACTGTACTGGTGATGATGTCAGACAAGAGGAAGACCTCAGGCTAGTGAGTAAATCAGTCGATGGTGGTGAGATAATAGGTACATCCCTTAGATGGAGGCAAAAGTCTAATGATGTGTGTATGGATATGGTTGAATTGCTGATTAGGCGAACAATTGTGAAAAGGGATGCACTAACATAGCAAGTGATTTTATTTTACTGAGGACCATGAATTGGTGATCATATGCTGAGCATTGTCTGTCAGTATTAGGCCACACGACAGTTCCTATCACCAAGTATGCGGTAGTGCGGACCCCAGGATAAGGCAGATGATACAAAGATATGGTAGCCTGCTGTCAAAAACTATCTGCCACAGAGGCCATGGCTTCAACGTGGAGACATCACAGTACAACAGCATATTTGTCTGAGGCACCTGGATACAATGGAGCTGCAGACTGGATGGCTGAACCAATAAGTCTTGAAGCTCATTTTCAGATTGTTGCACCAAGGTTAGTGACTCGTAGCTGACTGCACATGAAATCACGTCAGCGCAAGGGAGAGAACATCTGCTGGGACGTTACTTTCTCCCATGACGTAGACAATATGGTTTGTTAAATGTACTGTGAAATCCAAATGACGAAGCTAGCATGGTGATGCTTTGTCTCGACATTGGCGGAAGGCATATTTCAGTGGTTTGTGATCCGTGACAAGAGTAAAGCTTCAATTTTTGAGCATGTGCCTGAATTTCTAATGGAAGCATATACTACACACATCTCGCAGTTGGACGTGGACCAGCTCTGTTGTGATGGACGTAATTTTTTGCTGTAGAACACCGGGGCTTGCCACTGTTGATTAGTTTATTGTCATAGTGTGTGCACCTACTGCTTTCGCCGACGCATCAACTATTAAGGTGAGTGGTGCTTGTGGGACACTGTGCACTAGCAGACGAACCTCGGCAATAGCAGTCTTCACATTGTTGAAATCTGTCTCAGCTTTGTTACTCCATAGTGGTCTTGTCACCTGGTCCAGGTGAGCCATTTAGGAAGGTCATTCAGCAGATCATCCAACAGTGCACGATTACTCATGTAAAGGCAGTAGAAATTGGTGACACCTAGAGATCATCATAATTTGTGAACAGTCACAGGTTGCGGTTAGTTGACTGACATCAACCATCTCTTGTGGTGGCCAGTTTCCATGAGTATTGATTGTGTAACCCAAGAAGTAGACATCTAAAGTTCCTAAGACATATTTCAAGGGATTAATAATTAGTCCACGCAAATGGAGGTATCTAAATATCTTACATTGATGACCCAGATGTTCGGCTTCAGAGCTGGACGTAACCGATACATCATCAGTGTATATGTAGCAAAAATCTAGATCTCACATCACCTCATCCATAAAGTGTTGAAATGTGTATGTGGCATTGCATAACCTACACAGCATTCTTGTAAATTCAAATAGGCCAAATGGATTGATGATGGCAGTTTTAGCTATATCTTCTGGTACTATAGGTACCTGATAGTATGCAAGCACCAAGCTCTAAGGTGGAGAAGATGTGCTTGCTGTAGATATTGTACGTGAAGTCTTCAATATGCAGAACTGGGTGGCAATCATGGATTAGCATGGCACTGAGCTGTTGGTAGTCACTGCACGCTTCATGGGTGCCGCCCATGGTCTTTTTGGGAACAATGTGTAATGGCGAGATCCAGCTGGTGCTTCATGGTCCTTGTGCAAGCATGAAAGAAAATTCTTGTTCGGCTACTTTCAGCTTCCCTCGTGTCAAGGGGCATGGTCAAGCATGGATTGGTAGTCCTTGTGTTGTTAAGATATAACGTACTGTCGGATGGTGGTGGTAGTTGGGTTACCTCTGGGAAACTGTTTAAGAAGTTCTACATAAGGAGAGTCACCAGTGATCATGTGAATAGTGGTGTTGTCCATATACTATACTCATCCCTGACTGGCCACATTGGTAGTGATATCGAGGAGACAATGATGTCAAAGGACTGGTAGCAGGCCACAGAATGACAGAAAGTTGGGTCTGTGTATAAGATATGTCACCTTTGCTACAATAAACTGCCATTCAAACTTATAACGTAGACCTAGGTTCAGTGAACTTGTCATTTGACCATATGTCTATTGTAGATCCATTGGCAGTGAAGAGATGAGTCATCTCTACTGTGGTGAGGCAGATGGGAGGATTGGTATACAGACATATCCGCATCTATTTCTGCCAAGAACCGAAGTTTTGTGTGGATGTCAGTGACAAACAGTCAACAGCTGCTGTTTAGAAAGCCAGTAGCTGTCAGTAATGACTTCCTACTGTTTTTCCCATTTCACATGGAGGACTGAATTTCTGTACATGAGAACCAAACCATGTGTGGTACCAGCAAAGTTTTGTTGACTAAGGTGATTGACTGCGTTTTCCCAGTGAGCTGTGTCATTGAGGTTGGTGACTGGAACACTGTGCTTGTAGGGCAGCAACTTGCACAATAAGCTCCACAATCTGCACCTGTAGTGATGCAATAGCAGAGTCTGATTGTAAGCTAACAGTTGCTATCACTGCAGACACGTACATCTCTGCTATGCAATCTGCAGTTTGTGCTAGTGCATCTAGGTCTCTGGCACATACTGTGAGAATCTTCTGTGCATATGGAGAGAAATGTGACAACTAACTACTCAAGACACTTTACCTCAGATTGTGAGAGGCAAGTGATCAAGACATTCTTAAGAGCCATGTACTGGTCAGTGCTTGGTGGTAAGGCCAAAATCTTCAATTAGCATGGCAACACTAAATTAATTTAAGTGTGTGTGTGTGTGTGTGTGTGTGTGTGTGTGTGTGGGCACTACAATCCCAGAATTCAGTAATGAGAAAATCAGTGACAGAATAATTATTAAAAGGTAAAGAATAAAGCAATGTCTACAATATTACTGCTAAGTGTAAACACATTACGTCTTGCACACTTCTATACATTGATGCACAACCTCTACAGTGCCTTGTACATAGTTACAGTAGTACAACAAGTACATTCAAAATAGGTTACATTCAAATATACTTTTCTGGAAGAAATTACATTGGCTCTACATTGTTCCTATTACAATATGTTCTGTTGAACTTAACAACTACTTCTAATAGCTCCTTCTTGTCATGGTCTTAATTTAACAAGGAAATATATGTCTTCTCATTACCTTACTATACAACGGTCAAACTCCAAATGTATCTGTGGTATTATATCTTTTTTAGTCCCATTTGCATGTATAATTTGGTTTATTTACATGAACACTCTTTTCCGAACCCTTTACATTTAATTGTAGAAACTTACTTTTCCAACTTCTTTCAACAATGCATCCTTCAGACCTGCTTTCCACATAGTAATGTCAGACCTTTGTCTTTAGGATCTGCTTGTATTAGTTGTGTCCAAGTACTCTGAGCTGAAGTTACTTATCTTTTTACATAGTCATTTGGAATTTTGGATACCAGCTGAAGAAATTTGCCTACACACTCTTCTGATCAAGAATTGAGAGTAGTGCAAATGTTTGTCCACACAGCCACCTGTTCTTATTTAATTTTCTACTGTTTAGCTGTTCAATCAATAGTTTTGGATACTGTCCCTCTGCTTTATCAGTTAACGCCGGCTGAATAAACATATACTTTCCATATGAGTGAGGAATCTCTTGTGGTAATGGAACATTCTATGCAATTTAAACAATGTCAACTAAGAGAACATGTACTACATAACCTAATCCACCCTCAGCTACACAGGCGCCGACTCCATAGCGTCTGAACCCCCTCAAAACTTAGTTTGGGGGTGGCGGAATCCCCCCAATAATTTAAGAAAATTATTACTTATATTATGCTTTGTAAACTCGCAAAATTATGTTGGAATTTTTTATTTTCCTTGTTTGACAATAGCTATCTTTTAAAATATATCTAGTAATGAGTTAAAATAAATAATTATTACAGTAGTAAGCAGGTTAATTGAAAAGAAGTGGTGTGAATCATGATAGTATTATGGTGCTGTGGGCACACTTAGAATTTGTCCCGGTGTGTGAACCTCCGGGTAAAGTCTGGCGCCAGTGGGCCAGCACTGCAGCCGCAGCGGCATCAAAAGGACTGGAGCAGAAGCACCTGGAACCTTCCGCCTCGTGTCACATTGATGCTTCGAGACATTAGGACACTGCAGCTACATAAAGCGCACCCTGCTGTCGCAGTCATTCAGTGTGGATAATTTCATTCAGTGCATGCTGCAGACATGTTTAGTGTTCTAACTTTAGTGTCTAGTGGACTATTTTATATGACTATATTTTATTTGTTTACTTTAGTCTCTTAGTGTACTGTGAATTAAGTTTTCAATGGATAAATTTGTTACCAAAAAGTTACGCTTGGTAGTTGATGATACTACAAAGTCAACCTCCAACAATTATTGTGTCATCAGTTGCTTCATCATCTTCAGGCGAGAACCGTTCACAGCCGAAACCTGGACAGTCCGGTACAGAAAGATTGTTTCAGAAGTCTTGCTTGATCAAATATACATGGCTAGAATATGAAGCATCTACCAAAAAAGTTCTTTGCAACACCTGCAAAGAGGCAGATGCTAAGAATCTATTACAATTTTCTTCAAAAAAATAAAATGCATATGCTTCCTTAGGGTTTTCCAACTGGAAAAAAGCTTTGGAAAAATTCGGTCTTTATAAAAATACATTTACGCATAAAGAAGGTATTCTGAAACTAAATTCTATCACTAACCGAAGAGTGGCATCCCAATTGAATGAATAGTTAGATAGTGATATGAAGAAAGTCTGTGTAGCTCTTGAGACAATTTTTACTACTGTGCAATTTCTATGCTGACAAGGACTAGGAATTAGAGGGCACAAAGATGTAAACTCAATTTTTTTTCAATTGTTGGAACTCCGAAAGAATGACATACCTGAGTTTAAAGATTGGTTAGGGTGTTTAGGGTATAAGTGGACGTCCCACGATATTAAAAACGAGATCATTGATCTGTTATAGGTATTGGCTTCAATCAAGAAGACTGAACATTTTTCTATTATGGTTGACGAAACAAGTGATACTTCGATTCACAAACAAGTGTCATTTTGTATACGTACTGTCGATGATTCCTTAATCACCAACAAAGACTTTATTGGCTTATACAAGACCCCCAACACTGAATCACAAACTCTGTTTAGTATTTTAAAAGACGTTTTTGCTCGTCTCGATTTGTCAATGGATAACTTATGAGGACAGTGCTATGATGGTGCCTCGAATATGAGAGGTAAGTTCAAAGGACTATAAAAGTTAGTTTTGGATATATAACCAAAAGCACGTTACGTGCACTGCACTGCTCACAGTTTAGACTTGGCAGTTGTAGCGAGTCTCCACCATCTTAGGTCTATGAGGGATATTATGGCTTTAGCCAAGGACTTAATAAACACCGTAAGGGAAGCCAACAAAAGGATGGGACTTTTCAGGAGCACACGCTATGAGTCTGCCAATGACCAGGCTGGTCTTCGACCCCTTTGCCCGACTCGATGGACTATGCAAGCTCCTAGTATCTTGTGAATATTGAAAAACTTTGAAGAACTTCTAGAGCTTTTTGAAACATTTTTGGCAGACGACAAAACAGAGGCTGGTTACAAATGTGCAGGCTACCTTGAGTCAATGTTACAATTCAAGACTTATTTCTTTTTACATCTTTATTGCCATGCAATGAACCCAGTAGAGGGTGTCAAATGAAAAAATTCAATGCCCTCATCTAAGTGTTGCTGATCTGGAAAAAAATATTTGAGGGCTTGATTTGTATATTGAATGGAAGGCATGATAGTTTTGAACACTTTTGGGAATTGTGTTTGAAAGAAAAACTTTCACAAACTACTGATCTTCCACTTCCTCAGAATCAAAGTACACCAAAGAGGCGCGAAAACAATGAAGCCAGCTCACCACACACTTTCAAAACCCCAAAGGAATACCACAAAGCTATTTACATTGAAGTTTGTGAAGCGGTGCAGTCTTCCATTACTGGGCAGTTTGCTTCACCTGGACTCACACAGGTCATTGCAGTTGAAGAAGAGTGATTGCTTTTAGTAAACAGAGGTGAAATAAATTTGGAAAAATCAACTGAGTTTTTCAAAAATGACCTAGGCATTGAGAGACTGCGCTTGCAATTGAATATGTTAGCCGATATCCTCCATAAAAAAACAACTGGTCTTAAAAAACATGCATGATATAAGAAAGTACATTACACTAGATCCTGCAGTTGGAGAAATGTTATGTGAAGCAGTGAAGTGCATTAAGCTTCTCCAAGTAGTTCCTATCACGACAACAACAGCAGATTGGTCATTTAGTGCCCTTAGACGTCTGAAGTCATGTCTCCAATCAACAATGGGACAGAAGAAATTGAACAACTTGGCTGTTCTTCATGCCCACCAAGATGTTTCAGATGAACTGGATATCTGACCAGTCATCAACAAATTCATATTCAGTAATCCAGTCAGATGGTCGACATTTACACCTTTCTAAAGACACTGTAGCCCTAATAATGACATTTAGAGCAATATTAAAAATCTTTGTAAAATAGAGAATTAAATACATACATAATGTTAAATTTTGAGTTTCAAAATGTTAGTACTATTTTAGTACTGTTACTATATTACTATAATACTGTATTAGTTATTTTCAAATACTTAAATATTTTTAGGGTGCAAGACCCAATTAAAACCCACTGTTTACACACACTTTTGACTAAAAGTATTAGGCATACTGTATTAACTTTATTAACTGTATTAAAGCATTAACTTTGAGATATTGTTTTTATTTAACACCTTCGCTGCGGCATCAGTGTGGCCCGGCAACGTGCGAGTGCGGGCCGGTACCGCTCGGAGCCGACGCTCCTAAGCACACCTGAGCTACAGCCTGACGTCAAGACCTTGCAAGATCTGAAGGATCATGTTCTATACTGACTTAGTGATGACACCTTAGATGCATTACTACAAGTAAGCTTCGACGGTATTGTGATCATGTTTTAAAGTCTGTTTGCTGTCTGACACCTATAGGGGTCACAGGCGTCATTCAAATGTTCGTGATTTGTTGATAATGTAACAAAAAATACAATTCAAACAAGCAACAAATCCACTGCATTCAGGATAAATTTGGATTCCAAAACACAAATTCTTAAGACGGAAAAAGAAAACTGGATTCATTTGAAATTATATTTACTTCAAATGCGCATTTTTAAGATTGACTCTGATAGAGGTCGTCAATTTAGTAGCATGTTTGCTCCTGGTATGAGAGAATTAGTTGTCTACATTTATCATAGACGCCCAGGGGACGCCCAGATGTGTAGAAATTAGTAAGCGAAACACACCCTATGTGGAGGCTTCTCTCGTGTCCCCCATCACTTCAATTGCGGTGCTATTAAAAAAAATTTAGCACAACAAATTCTTTCACAAAAAACTGAAGTGGACGCTTTACAACGCAATAAGAAATAAGTCGACTTAACACAAAAGAAAACCTCATTTTCTGGATACTCATGAAAAAAGTTCTAACCTTTCACGTTATAAAAAGAAACCATGCAATGCCAAAAGAAATAAAAGAAGTTGTCTTTGATAATCGGACTTTCCCCAATATTATCGCGTTTCTGCTACTTATGGGAAATTATACAGCAGTTCAAACAGTATCCAGATTTGTCTGGGCAGGTTGTACACTCGTATCGTGTATCAGTGCACTTGCTTTGTTCCACGTACTTCTTACACCACTTCCTCATAACTTGCTTCTTCACTGCAGTAGCTTCCCGCTTTTGCACAACGTGTGTTTGTGATGTTTCTTGCTCACATTTCTTGGAATGTCCATTGGTGGAAGGAAGCCATTTACAATGTTCATTCTGTAATCGTACAACATCATTTTATTTCTCGGTATTTGTTGTACAGATAAAGAGAATTGAAAACTAGCGTGCCAATGACATGAAAGAGTAGTTTTTTCGGCCAGCGGATAGTCTTTCGTTCACATAAATAATACGATAACATCTGATCTTGTTTATCAGTCCCAGACATACACGCATTGTACCTAAACAAAAATGTGAGTTCAGGGATAATGACGACTCTGAAGCTGAATTACAAGAAGATAATGCTGTGAATGTCAATAATGAAGAGGAACATATCCTTCCCATCTATGAAATCAGCCACTCATCAGAAAGCGGCATTGGACCTACTGAACAGGAACAGGCCAAAGAGATGCAATCAAATGTTGCTTTATCTACAAGAAGTACATTTGTATTATTATTATTATTATTATTATTATTACTATTGCTACTACTACCACCACCACCACCACTACTACTATTACTACTAATACTAATACTAATACAACTACTGTTACTATTGTATTTCAACCCATACACTGCCGAAAAAAATATAGTACACCCAGAACAATTCACTCAAGAGTGCATAAGGAGTACATGAAATTATTACATTTATAGACCAATAGCACAAGCAGTTCTGAGGTACCAGGTATTGGCCCACACTGAAACATGCAATTTAGTATGTGGTGTAGCCTCCATGGGAGGTAATGGAAGCACTGACTCTGGCAGCCAGTCGATCATACAGATGGTGAATACTGTCCTGGGATAAGTTATGCCATGCCTGCTTGACCTGTTCCTGTAAGAGTTGTCGGTTGACAAGTTGCACGAGTCACTTCTCATCCCGTCATAACCCACAGGTGCTTAATTGGAGAAGTCCAGAGATCATGCTAGCCAAGGAAGCTGCTGTATGTCTTACAGAGCACGTTGAGTTTTACAGACAGTGTGTGGGTGAGCAGTATCCTATTGGAACATCACTTCGCCTTTCTATTGCTAGAACAACAAAAGAATGGGTCTAACAACATTCTGCCCATACTGAGTGCTCATTAACGTCCCCTCCAGAAAAACCAAAGGTGAACAAGAGTTGTAGCTTATCACATCCTAGACCATAATGCGTGGAGTGTGGCCAGTGTATCTTCGACGAATACATTCTACGAGACATTGCTTACCAGGTCTGCGTCATATGCGCAAACAGCCGTCACTTGCATGCAGGCAGAATCTTCTTTTATTGCTGAAAACCACCATTCCATCTTCCAAGCAATCCTCTGATGGCATCAGTTGAGCCTTGAATGTCAATTCTGTGGCGGGAGTGGAAGACGGGCTGGAGGTGTGCATGTCCATAGTCCTGCTGCTAATAACTGGTTCGCAATTGTTACATGTTGACACATCTGGGCTCACAAGCCCTATCATCTGTGGGTTGGCAGCTGTATAATCTGCCACTGCTGCCCATACAATATGAATATGCTGGAGGGCATCTGTGGTGTGTGGATGTCCAGAACCTCATCTACAAGGGTGAGAATTTTCACATGACCACTGAGATCAGTATCATTGCACAACTTACGCAGCTCATCCAACTTGTGTGGCAGTTCACCAAAAGGACCATCCTGCTACACAATTTGACCCCTTTCAAATTCATGTTACCCCCTGCTAACAGTATTAGAGGCATTCATTGTAGAGGGAAAGGAAAAACTCAGGTGAAATTAAATCTTTCCATTATAAGTAGTGAAACAGCTAATGATGCAACAACGCTACTATTACATCTACTCTAGCTGTTTCTGGAAGACAGCCACAGCAGAACATCTTGAAAGTAGCATCAGGACCTAAAGGCTATGTGAAGAGAGCTGTCAGAAAATGGATATACTTAAGTGCTTGGAGGTTAAAATTGATGACATGATGCTTCAAAAACCTCAGCTGTTTTGCACCTAAAGCAACAATAAACAAGGAAAGTATGCTTCAAAACATAAAGAAGTATACACAAAATAGAACATGTCAAGAGCTGCACGATGACTGGACCATTGTCCTCCATGGAATCGAAGCAGTTATATTGCTAGTATATTTATGAGTAGTATACAGATCAAAAGACTTGCCATTGAGGTTGTTATGGTTGAGTACATGGAGACTAGCATTTTTCTAGAATACAATGAGCAGTAATAAGATTTTCCATTGAGGTTGTTATGGTTGAATACATGGAGACCAGCATTTTTCTAGAATACAATAAGCAGTAATAAATTCATTGAAATTTTCGATTTATGTGATTTGATGAAAAGGACACATGCTCCCAAAGAATAAGAACAGACTACTTTGCACCTGTTACCCATGAGTGGTGTCCTTTCATTGCAAATTCCTTTCACTGTTACATTCGAAGTGAAAATATCACTGAGGATGATCAACTGTTTCTGTGCAATGCTAGATGCTCTTTCATTCAATAAATGAGACAAATTTGGAATAAAATTCTTGCAGCTGATACAGACTCTAGGTATCTGGTGAGTGGTTTCCTTACCTAGGCAAAGATGGTGCTTATGACCTCAGTTGCCTTTGTGCCCCCTAAAAAAAAAAAAAAAGGGGGGGGGGGAGATGAGCAGCACCCCACAGATCTTGCTCTTGCAGAGCATACTGTTATGCTTTTATACAGCCCTTTGTTCCCACAGGAAAATATATTTGACAACTTCTTTCATAACCAAATGCCTTGTAGAAAGTTTGAAATGTAAGAGTCCAAGCACTGCAGGAAAAGTGAAGAGGTCTAGAAGGGAAATCCCTCAATCAGCAAAATCTGCTGTAGCATTTTTGCACACAACCGTACTTTAAAAGTCAGGTGACATGACTCTCAAATGCTGTCTAGTGAAAAAGAACGAAAATGTGCTTTTGAGATCAATGCATGATACAGCAACCATCAATGAATGACATCCTAAAAAGCTACCAGAATCATTGGCATACTACAAAACACCTCCCCATGAACCATGGACCTTGCCGTTGGTGGGGAGGCTTGCGTGCCTCAGCGATACAGATAGCCGTACCGTAGGTACAACCACAACGGAGGGGTATCTGTTGAGAGGCCAGACAAACGTGTGGTTCCTGAAGAGGGGCAGCAGCCTTTTCAGTAGTTGCAAGGGCAACAGTTTGGATGATTGACTGATCTGGCCTTGTAACAATAACCAAAACGGCCTTGCTGTGCTGGTACTGCGAACGGCTGAAAGCAAGGGGAAACTACGGCCGTAATTTTTCCCGAGGGCATGCAGCTTTACTGTATGATTAAATGATGATGGTGTCCTCTTGGGTAAAATATTCCGGAGGTAAAATAATCCCCCATTCGGATCTCCGGGCGGGGACTACTCAAGAGGATGTCATTATCAGGAGAAAGAAAACTGGCGTTCTACGGATTGGAGCGTGGAATGTCAGGTCCCTTAATCGAGCAGGTAGGTTAGAAAATTTGAAAAGGGAAATGGATAGGTTAAAGTTAGATATAGTGGGAATTAGTGAAGTTCGGTGGCAGGAGGAACAAGACTTCTGGTCAGGTGACTACAGGTTTATAAACACAAAGTCAAATAGGGGTAATGCAGGAGTAGGTTTAATAATGAATAGGAAAATAGGAACGCGGGTAAGCTACTACAAACAGCTTAGTGAACGCATTATTGTGGCCAAGATAGATATGAAGCCCACACCTACTACAG